>NW_028292582.1:16545661-16753161 GCF_029948245.1 Actinia tenebrosa
GTCACTCCGCTTGTAGATTTTTCTAGCATTGTGTCAGATGTCTCGCAAACCCAAATTGTGGGGTTGCTCTTTGCCCTTGTATGTAAATATACCTTGAAAAGTTGTTATTCTTAAAATGGTTCAAATAAATCCAGAATCTTCCAGTCACTTTGCGCGATGGAGCCGCTAGAATCTCGTCCAGGCGTCCACTTTGTTGTGATTCTTGGTGTGCCAAGATGTATTGAAATTTTTGAATTATGATCGTCAGTATTATTGAAACTGAAAAATTTCAGCGCCTAGACTTTGTTTGGTCATATAGTAGTTAAGGAATGAAGTGAAACATTATATATTTTCAGCCATTCCGTGCCACTCGTGCCATTCCTCTGGAGCCGAATTCTGTGATTCAAAGAAATAATTGCACATAAAAATAAATCATAAAATTTTGGCCCTTTCCTTTAGAATATCAGAAAGATATTTCAGTGAGTGGTTCTTAGTGTATTCAAGATTATTTTAGCAAAGTTCCAGCTCAAACGAAAGAGTTTTAATTTTGGAGTGATTTTCGTCCAAGTGGCCCTTTAGAAGGAAGTAGAATGGAGTACAAGTTAACATGGTCAATCTTAATGAAGCAAAATCATATAGTAATTAAAACAAACGTTGTAATTATATATAAATGAAAAATATATCATAATCTGCCAACCTAAGAACACTTTCCTCAACAAATGAAATGAACTTGTTTCTGCATGTAGACACAAGCGCAAATATTTACTCACATTTTATAATAATGTAACTTGAATTGTCAAGTATGTAATAACAGATTTGTCATAAACATGTGTAACCTTATACTAAGTGTCGTTTAAATTAAAAATTGTATTTAATGTAAACCTTAAGTGAACCAACGGTCATGTAGTGTGTTCACCTGGAGAGTGTGGTCAGTTCGACCATTTGAAACAAATTTGTCGCGAAAAATACACTGATTTTTTATGATATAGCTTATAGTACGCACACTCTGATTGGCTGAAAACCTATACTCTATTTGGACGGTAAAGACATGGTTTTTGATTGACAGCTCACAATAATTACTGAAAGTTTCTCTACTACATTTTCTTCTCCAAGAAATCTGCACAAAATGGGCAATTTCTGTTTCACTAGCTGTATTTTCCCTAAATTTATGTTATAGTTTGTTTTGTTCTTACTATTTTTTCCATATATTCAGCCATAACGATGTACTTTCACTTGTTTTCTTTTTTAACTGTTTTTTTTTTGTTGTTTGATAGTAAAATTCGTAAAATCTTTGCTTACTTTTACCTAAGATAAAATAGCTGCCATTTTCCCCCAAGATTTGCTTCTAATTTTCTTCACATTTTTTGTCACAATAATCTGCCATCTTATTGGCTAGAATCATTTTCATTGTTTATTATCCAATCAAAAGTGATAATTCCATTTATAATTTGCACTGTGTTACACTTTTCTGCACATTCGTTGTACATTTTTCAGCACTGAATTTCACTATTTTGATTGAACAACACCACTTTAAGCAAATCAGAAGTGAGTAAATTTTTCATGTATGTTATTATTAAGTTTATTATAAACTTTTTTAATTTAAAATTCATTCTAAAGGTTAATTAATACTGCTAGATCAAATATTGATCAAGTAATTGATCTTTATATTCACCTCAATTCTTCAATATTCTTTTTTACTTTTTTAAGGTTAGGAAATAATTACAAAATTGTTAAGCTCTAACCTACTCAACACACGATAGTTGTGAAAAAGAATTTTATTGAGGAGGTAACTTCTGGCAACTCTAAACAAAACAAAAATAATGCAGTATAAAATCCAAAAGTGGGTCGGAAAAATTCTCATAAACTGTAGATCAAAAAGCTATATAAATTTTAAACAATTTAATAACTTTCAAGTCAACACACCAACACTACAGTACTTTAAACCATAATCTTGTTAAATTCACAAAAAAATGTTCATCATCTCTCCTTATTGTTCTGACACTACTTAATACTGCTAATAACCATGTTTTAATTGATCCTTTTAATCTAATATGGCCAGTGTCCAACATTAAAAAGCAAATTTAGAAGCATGGAATGGCATGCTATTTGTATTTACAAATATAACAAGCTTTAATGTAAGACACAACAATAACCATGAGCACCCAAGACAAATTTATTTTGCAAGTTTTAGGCTGTTGCTTTTAACACAAAAATAGAAATTTGTCAAAAAAAGGAAACATCAAGCATTTCTGTGAATATTAAATATGTCCTAACCACATTTATGATAATTAGTCCAATGCAAAGAGAGTTGTGTAAATAAATCAAAGGTCCTTTAGAGCTTACGCATTTATCATCAACTAAAGACCAGCAACAAAGAAAATCATATTTTCAGTTTTTATAGATTGGAAAACAATGGGCAAAAACTTGAACCTACAAGATTTAAACAAGGTTCAATAAGTTGCACCACCAAATGATGATCTTTTAGGAACAGGGATTGTAAATTCCTAAAGCTCCATGTGCCCCATTGGCATACTTGCAACAAATGCAAAGTTCAAAAGGAAATGCCATATAATTATTAGTTGCTAAGCTTACCTTTGTAGGGCAGCTTTGAGGTGTGAATGCCATACAACATGCCTCTGTGAGAAGAAAACAAGTAATAAACTTTTTGAGATAAACGTACCAAATAAGTTTAAGTATTAAGTTTATACACACAATGTGAAGATGAGAGTAGATCGATGAGACAGTTAAGGCGTTAACAGACTCATTCAAATATTAAATAATGAGATATAATAAAACGTAAAAAAATCTCTCTTTTTTTTGTACGTAAGGCTGTTTTTCTTTGATAAAAAGCCGAATGACAGTAACGGCAACGGCTAAGAGACACTTTTCCTGCTCATGCTACTTCAACTGAAATATTTCCATAAGCCTATTTCTTTCTCTTGCTAAAAATCAAATGTGGGTTATTCTCTCGTTGGTGAACTCATAACCATAACCTTATATTAGCTATGTATAATTGTAAAACGCAATTTTCTTCGTGGTCCATCATCTGTTTTAAAAAGAGAAAGAAATTGGATATCTGTTTTCCAGTCACATTACAAAAGAATGATTTTGACACCATGATAGAACAACTGGTATAACTTATTGGCTTCGAATCTGTACAGGTTAATATATTAAAGCTTGAGACTTTACACATAACTTGCATCGCTAACATTACAATAAATATTTTGGAACCAAACAACTTATGGTACTGAATGAAGTGTCTCTAAGAACCTCACGGATTGGATTAAAATTGCATTGAGAATAAAACTTATAAGAGGCAAATTTTCGGTTGGTCGCATTCATGATAGAATAAAACATAACTTAAAGCCAACTTGGCACCTTAACTATTACATTTTGATAGCACTTTTCATGTAAACTATTTTACTAAAATTACTATTTTCAGTTAAAACTTAAGTTTTTCTATAAAACCAATCAAACTTGAAAGAATACGAATGTGATACAAAACATAAAAGTAGTGATCCTACATTTTTTATAAGTCTTTAAGACATGAATATAGGCCAAATTTTAGCTTATATCTCTAAATCTCAGTTAAACTTAGACTGAAGCGATAGCGATCCTTATCTCTTGCTTAGAGCAAAGCTTTGTTGGCGCAAAGTATGGTTAAAATACGGTACCTGTTTTGGATGAGGTGACTTGAAGCGAGGAGTCAGTGGTCGACGAACTCATGTCGCAGACCAGTCGCCAGGAATCACTTCGCCCTCAAGGGAGTCAAGGTGATCTGCACTTTTACCACTTACGCTCTCAGTATATGGGCTCCAGTAGAAAAAAACTTTCTTGAGATACTTAAGACTCCCAGTGTTATATTCCTGCTTCGTTCGAGTTCGATTAAGACGAACAATTGTCTACACATTCATAATTTTGCAAATAAAGAGAATCTGATACAACTTTTAGGCTAACAGACAGAAAGTCTGCATCAAGGTACAAAATTCGTTGCGTAATTCTTATCCACGCCGATTTACATTTCATCGATATAAAGATCTATTAACTAACACTTCCAATGAGGGTCCAATGGACGTAAATGTGAATTATTTAGACTAGAAACAGTAAAATCCAAAAATACATTCCTCTACCAAGAACTATCCACCAACTGATTTACAACAGTGACGTCACTGCTTAGCAGCCTCTCACCTCCAGTTTATACCGCGGAAACTCATGAATAATAAAAATACTCCATATTAGTATGCCATATATCACCTTCTTTAGATCATGTGTAACAGTCAGTATCCATTGTTGTAAACTGTTTAACATTAGTCTCCACGAGTATCCATGTCTATCCCTGTCATAAATATAGGTATCCACCAGTATCCATGCATGGCTATCCAAAACTATCTATCAGTATGTGGTCGCGAAGCAAAGCGACTCGGGCAACTTCAAAACTTTGAAAACCATCCGATTATCCATTTATCATAAAGGGCAAAATTCAAAGAAAAAATTCGTCTTGAAACGGCTTGAAACCAATATAATGCCCGTTGGCTGTCATAAGGCAGATTAAGGGGCAATGTTTGATTGTTATTCGAGCAAGAAGAATTCGTGGCAAGGATCAAAAAATCAAATTCGCTCTTCTTTCGAAGTTAGATAGGCCATTATTAGATATGAATCCATGCGGGTGGTTGGTTTTCGAAAATTTTATTTTATTTTCTTTGAGAAAACGGCTACAGAAGAGTTCGACCGAAACCCAAGCAAGAGACGCTCAAGAGGGGTGAAAATGGGAGAAGGGGTTGACACGTTCCAACAACGTCTGGTGGCCCCACACCTCTGGTAGCCCCTGTCCCAGTTTCTCCGCGCGCAATACAAGCTGTGATTACGCAACTTGGCAGGGATGGAGTCACGTGCCCTGTCAATCACCCCAAGGATTTTGGGTGTATGACGTCACATATTACGTGACTTGCTAAGATAACATTATCGCTAGTTTTTGAAATAAACCTTTTGTTTGACGTAATTGCACTACCAAGGTCTTTCTATGCCAACGCCGATGGCATCCAACCCCCCCGGCAACGTGACGTCACAGGTGACGTGACCTATAGTAGCGTTTTCTAGCTAAACCATGACGATAAACCGTCCACAACACCACTTACGAAGACAAAAGACAGAAATTGAACATTTCCTATGTCGTATTTTTACGCACCTGTGGTTACCCCATCGTGCCAAACGTCTGATGGCCCCACCTCTGGTGGCCCCTGTCCCAGTTTCTTCGCGGCAATACGCTGTGATTACGCAACTTGGCAGGGATGGAGTCACGTGCCCTGTCAGTCACCCCAACGATGTTGGGTGTATGACGTCACATATCACGTGGTCTGATGATTGACAACACAAGTCTCACCAAAGCTACCAAGTTTCATTACCATAACATGCTTCGTTAAGGCGTTATGGCCAAGGGGCCACCAGATGCGTGTGGGGCCAGGAGATGCGGGCCACCAGATGTAGGTGGTACGTGCTAACCTTACTTGGATTAACATACAAGAACATTGCTTCGGCGACCAATCTACTTTTTTTAATATTCCGAACGGCTTATTTGGATGACAAAACTGCCTGAATGTTCTTCAAGACTCCATCGGAATGTTCCAAATTTCGTCTTTTCCTAATTTTTCTACTAACTACTCATTGATTTAATACTTAAGAAGTTTTTATTAAACGTCGCTCGATCGAGTTTATAAGATTTTTTGCTGATTACCGCCGTGACTTTGACCTTTCTCTATCGAGAAGAAATTCCTCCAAAGCTTAAAATCTGAATCTCGTTTTGAATTCTAATGAAAAGTGCTTTTTTCGATGCATCCAGGTCGACCCACGAGTCTTATGAAAAAAATCTAAATATCTTGACGATTGTAAATAAGCGTTCCTGTTCACTTCAATACATCAACAAAAAAAGGTTTAACTCATTAAAATTTTAGTTCAGGGTTAATTTTATATTTTTACATCAACTTTGCATCTTTCCTTGATTCTTAAAATATAAATATTTCGAAGAGAAAACTGTGTGCGAGTGTGCGCATACTCAGTGGGTCGACAGTGCTCAGTCCAACATGTTTCATCAGCATTTCATTTCCTTATATAAATAACCAATGTAGTCTATATTGTATAAGAGTTTCGTACTTGTCAGTGTCGTGTAACGTTCGTAATCACATGATGTAAGACGATTGGCCATTGTTTAAATATCGATCTGCTATCGTAACATCTTAGTGAGTGAGTGAGTGAGCGAGTGACATATTTGAATATTCAGATTCCTCACAATAACTCGTTTCTACGCTTCGCGTATCCACGAGTTAAAAAAATCGATAAAAAAGGCACTCGAACATTTTTTGCGCGCGCCTTTGTTATCGTATAAAGTTCCCTATGGTCGACATTCTTCCGCATTTATTTCTACAGAAACAAGGCGAGGAAGAAAAGATAATTCCAGACTATCTTTTTGATGAAAGGAAGAAAGTGTTCATTAAACTTCACTATTGTACAGACTACGAACACCTTAGTCAACGTTTCTTAAAGAAACTTAACCAGTTTACTGACGCAAAATTTATGTTCATTATTTAATTTCGTTTTATTTAAAAACTTTTAAAAGCATCATTCCTAGACAGAGCAGAAAAGCGAAGAGGCTGCTACTTTCGCAATTTCTTTCTTTATCTCTCATTCATGCTCAAAAACGTTTAGTGTTTCATTCGTGTCTCTTGTGCTTGAAACTTTTCACAATTCTACTTGTGCAATTCTACTTGTGCTGATCAAAATATCATCTCTCCCAACGTTCAGGGCGTTGTATCTCAAATACGCATTCCTTAAATTTCCCCAAATTTTGGTATTTTGTTAATCAATAAGCCCCAAAAGAGCCTGTTTATGAAATATAAAGCTTATTAACGCATAAACGTCGAAACTTATTAATAATATATTTTGCTGTTGAGTTCATTTACAAAACGATGAGAATGACATTTGACTTATCAAGCACCTAGCTTATTGTGTTTCTATGTAGTGTTTAAAAAACGAGTAGGAGTGTTTTATCAGGTATAAAAGCACGAGGCGTAGCTGAGTGCTTTTATACCTGATAAAACATGATCTACGAGTTTTTTGAACTGCTTAAAACACTCATGAACAATTTATAAGATTTTGGTTCAACTGGAGCCACCATACACGTCACGAACATGGATTTTTATACTTCGATAGAGATTTGACGTCACGGGCATGCGCAACCAGATTCAATAGAAGCTCCCACACGTTGGATATTGCGTGCCAAGGCAAAGACAGGCACGTTAGTCAAAGATCATTAGGTTTGACTATGACCTTGGCGAAGCTCTATGTCTTCATGTAAACTTGGATGTATACTTCATCCCTGATGACGTCATCCTCATAGTATTCGAGTGATCTTTATATAAAGATCACATGTGTCTTGAATACCAATGAAGAGGACTTTAACGGGTATAAAGGTTCATGCACGTGACGTGTATGGTGACTCCAGTTGGACCATAAGCGTGTTTTAACTTATTCATCTCCTGCTCGTCGGTTGTTGAATTGAAGAACTAAAACAGCCAAAGCAACAGCCCTTCTACTGCTTTATCAATATCAGTACATAGCTTTAAGAACCTCCTAGGCAAATGAACACAGATTTTTATTCAATTTATATGACAAAGAAGAAGTCGAACGATAAACTAGCAGGAAAAAGGGTCCCCCAAGCCTAAACTTTGTCCTTGCATTCAAACGAAAACTTATTTAATGGACCTTTGGCTCAGTTTATGAATGTTTTTATCATCATTCTTTCATCATATGAAAGATCATAGCGATCCCAGTCGCATTTCGCATGTTTTGAGTATAATCATTGGTAGTTTCACTGCGCAGTAAAAAGCCTAATTTTAGGCATGAGAAAGTTTACCTACCTGTTCTTCTCTTCTCCTTGTTCCCGAATGCGTTGACCAAAAAGCCCGCCAAAACTGTCTTTGGAAACCGGAAGTGTTAGGCTAACCATCGAATAGCTTCGTATGAGGTAGGAAAATAAAGCCGACGAGATATTTTAAGTTGAATTGAATTTTTTGGCAGGATACTGGTGCCGGCAGGATACTGGGCCAGACACTGTATCTAGTCACCGGCCCACTCTTTCTGATAGCGATACAGTTTTAAAATGATGGATCTTAAATGTTCTCAAAAAGTCTTACGCGTCTCTCTGCCAAGAAGGCAACCAATTCAATGCAGACAGGCATTAACCATCTGGGGTGTCTCCAACTACTCCCTATTGCCTTGTAAGACTTTATGTCCTTAAACACGTGTTCAATATAGGTTCTTCTCCTTGCTAGGTATCTGTTGAATTTTCTAGCTCGTTTTCTCGGTCTGTTTAGGATTCGCATCTGAACAGGTCTTACCGGAGTTAACAAAACAAAATCATCAGGATAGCTTTGATCCGCACAAGACCGTCTAATGAACCGCATGAGGTCAATCCTAAAGAAGGCTTTACATGCATGGCACAGATCCATCATCAGATCCATCATCATCCTCCGCAACCATACCACCAACACGCTTCACGAGCCACGTGTCATCAGTATTTTCTGCTTCAACACCATCATCATCTTCACGCCCAACACCGTCAACATCTACATCCTCAACACCGTCAACATATATACAATCAACACTGTCAACATCTAGTATATCCTCAACACTGAAAACACTCTCCAGTACCCTCAAGAAACACCAAATGAAGTACGCAGCAAAATCAACTCCTGAGCAATTTTTCGGATAACGCTTCTCAGCCAATCGTTTTGGGTAATTCCCGTAACCATGGAATCCATTGTATTCGCCAAGTGACGTCACTGGAAGAATCCACGCACGTTGTTGTAGAGGAAGCCATTTTGGATTTTCGATTACTTCATAATCCCTTGTAATCAGCAGCATATATTGAGTATTCTTAGTTTACTTTATGCTCTTTTTATTGGACCTTGAGATATGAGATTGTCGTATTTATCATCACATTGGAAGAAAAATCCGAAAACAGCCTGGTTTGTCAAAACTTAAATTTTTCAATTGCGAATTAAGTATAAAATAAATATTATCTTATCTTATCTAATCAGAAGCCAATAATTTAAGAAAGAATTCTTTTCGCGGTATTCAAGCAGTGAGCGCCAAAAACTACTTTTAAAAAAAAAATTAATAAATCACTTTTATTTAAGTGTCTAGTCGTTCTAGCGCTTTCGCACTAATTGGGGACACTTTTCACTCACATGCACTACCACTACATTTAATATTCTATGCACACAACGCTCAACTCACATGTTGATTTTTATGGAGGGAGGAAACCGGAGAACCCGGAGAAAACCCTCGTAGCATAGGAGAGAACAACACATCAAACAAACTCAATTCACATGTGGCGACCGCAGGGCTCGAACCAGCGACCCGACCCGTTGGACTCACAGCGGTGAAAGACGACGCGTTAGCCGCGAACGCCACCCATGCTACCCATTTCTTGAAGAAAGGCTGTTGTACGAGGCTAAAATCTCGTTATTCAGAAAGTTTTTAAACTTCAAAACTTGTTTGGAAGTGGAGATGACCAATGAAAGTGGAATCAAAAGTGTTAACCCAAAGCAAAAATTTTATTCGAAAATGAGGTTTTGGCAAATGCAACAATTCATCTTTGTACAATTGAAAATACCGCTTCAAACAGGCATTTTATCATAGTACATCAGTTTGTAACTGTTTAAAAAGGTCTTGAGTGTTAACCCAAAACGAAAATTGGGATCAAAACTCATACGAAAGTCTAGTTTTTGCCATTATTGCTCATTATTGAAAAAAATTTCCTCTTAATTGATAAAGACACGGAACTTACATATTTGCGAGTTAAGCTATTTTCTTTAACAGTACTAATAAAAAAAAGTTCGCAATTTTCTTGATACCGTATTGAATTATTTTAAAATTACATTATATACTAGTAAAAAAAAGTTCGCAATTTTATCAACTTTCATAATTTGCGAATTCTGATACAGTCTCTTATTATATACTAGTAAAAAAAATTCGCAATTTTATCAACTTTCATAATTTGCGAATTCTGATACCGTCTCTTATTATATACTAGTAAAAAAAAGTTCGCAAATTTATCAACTTTCATAATTTGCGAATTCTGATACCGTCTCTTATTACTAGTAAAAAAAAGTTCGCAAATTTATCAACTTTCATAATTTGCGAATTCTGATACCGTCTCTTATTATATACTAGTAAAAAATAGTTCGCAATTTTATCAACTTTCATAGTTTGCGAACTCTGATGCCGTATCATATTATATACTAGTATATGACAGCAAAGCATTTGTCCAAAAAAAAACCGATGCTTGAGATATATTTATGATTGGCTTCGACCAATCCTGGGGGGGGACTACCACCCCAATTTGGGTAGGGGTGTGCCGCCTGGACCTCAAAACCCTGACCCTATCCCAGACCTAAAAATTTGATTTTACATACCCTACCCCAGACTAAAACTAAGAATTAAACACCCTATCCCAGACTGAAAGTCGAAAATATGGTTTTACAATCCTATTCGCCAGACAAAAACGACCAAATCGTAACCCTATCTCAGACAAAAATGATACCCTATCCCAGACACAAAAGCCGAAAAACCATACCCTATGCGGCGGCACATACGGTACCCCACCCCCCCCCCCCCCCCCACCGGGCGACCAATGAGTAATTTCCGCAGAAAATCGTAATTTGCATAGGTGTTAGAACTAAGACATGACAAACTGATATCCATTTCCTTTTATGTTTGAAGATTTGACACTCATACATCTCATAGTGCAGCACAAGGATAGACGCCACCAAAAAGCAGGGAAATGATATGATACGGCATCAGAATTCGCAAATTATGAAAGTTGATAAAATTGCGAAATTTTTTTACTAGTATATAATATGATACATCATCAGAATTCGCAAATTATGAAAGTTGATAAAATTGCGAATTTTTTTTTACTAGTATATAATATGATATAGTATCAGAATTCGCAAACTATGAAAGTTGATAAAATTGCGAACTTTTTTTTACAAGTATATGATATAATTTTAAATTGATTTAATACGGTATCAAGAAAATTGCGAACTTTTTTTATTAGTACTGTTAAAGAAAAGTGCAAAATTCGCAAATATGTTAATTCCCGGATAAGACAGAGTTTCTATTAATTGGAACTAAACAGCAACTTTCAAAAGTTAACATCGACCGTATTACTGTAGATAATGAAGTAGTCAATTCTAAATCGTGCGTAAGAAACTTAGGCGCGTGGTATGATTCAACACTAAGTATGTCTGCTCATATAAACAAGACCTGCGGCGCAGCTTTCTACCATCTACATAATATAAGTCGAATACGCAAGTTCTTAAGCAAAGATGATGCTATTACGCTTATTCATGCTTTTATAACATCACGTCTTGATTACTGCAACGGCCTATTGTATGGTATTCCAGCGTGCCAGCTTAATAAAATACAGCGCGTTTTTAACGCTGCCGCGAGACTTATTTGTTGCGCACCGCGTTATTGTCACATTACACCACTATTAGTTGTTCTACACTGGCTACCAGTGAAAGAACGTACGCAATTCAAGATCTTGCTATTTGTTTTCAAAGCTATTAATGGTATCACACCTGATTACATATCTGAGCTTATCAACATAAAGGATAAGGAGAGTTATAACTAAGATCTAGTAAAGGTTTATTACTTGCCCCATTTAATCGCAAGACCAGGAAAACATTGGGGGACAGGTCATTTGCTGTGGCGGCACCCGTTCTCTGGAACGCACTTCCCGCAGACCTTCGCGCCATTAAAGATGTTAGTTTGTTTAAGCGCCATCTTAAAACCCACCTTTTTAAATTAGCATTTTGATAGTTTTTTTTAGTTTTTAGTATTCATCAATATATTTATTCATCTTATTTGTAAATAGTTTTAAAACACTCATGAATAATTCATAAGCTTATGGTCCAATTGGAGCCACCATACACGTCACGTGCATGAACCTTTATACCCGATAAAGTCCTCTTCATCAGTATTCAAGTGATTTTATATAAAGACACATGTGATCTTTATATAAAGACTACTCGAATACTATGAGGATGACTTCATCAGGGATGAAGTATGCATCCAAGTTTAGATGAAGATACAGTCAATTCAAAAAATGTTGTCGTCGACCAACTCAAGCCTACGCGACTGGACCCAAAGGAACTCTGGGTAGTAATCATTGAAGCCGAGTTGATTCCATAATTTTATCTGACTAGTTATGCCTGGTTTACAGCACCAACCTTCGTAGGCGAGCGGGAAATGTTGAAGGAGACGTTTTTTTAATGCCTTCATTTTTTCGAAATTGTGAACTGAATCATAACTACTTTCTTTTTTGCGGTAAAAAACCGTTACTTTGTTTTTCTTTCCCTAAACCCATACACAAGAATTCGATGGATTGTTTCTCGCCATTATTATCTTATTTCTAGCGGGAACAATCAATTCAGAATGAATATTTAACCGCTTCAATGATTTTTACCCATATTCCTTTCGGTCCAGTCTCGTTGGCTTGAGCCGTCGACGACAACGTTTTTTGAATTGACTGTATAGAGCTTCATCAAGGTCATAGTCAACCCTAATGATCTTTGACTAACGTGCCTGTCTTTGCCTTGGCACGCAATACCCAACGTGTGGGAGCTTATATTGAATCTAGTTGCGCATGCCCGTGACGTCAATCTCCATCGAAGTATAAAAATCCATGTTCGTGACGTGTATGGTGACTCCAGTTGAACCAAAATCTTATAAATTGTTCATGAGTGTTTTAAGCAGTTCAAAAAACTCGTAGATCGTGTTTTATCAGGTATAAAAGCACTCGGCTACGCCTCGTTTTTTAAACACTACATATAGTTATATATATATTATATTATTATTGTAATGCGCGCATGATCATTGTATGGAATGCGCGTACAATAAATGATTAAATTATTATTATTATTATTATTATTATTATTATTATTATTATATATAGGCCATTGATGGTTTTCTTTATCAAGGTCGTGATGAGCTTCTCACAGAACATGCTTTGAAAAATCTTTAAAATGGTCGATAGCTTATACCAACGATATGTGCGAGTATGTAATACAATCATTATGTTGAAAATCGTTAAATATTCTGAACGTGTAAATTCACTATACCTGCAATTACATTAACGTACATTTTCTGATAATGGCCACCAGTAATGTTTGCTTAACTCTGTAGGCTGTCAAAATGAAATCAGAGTCATCAAATGCTCTGCACAAGGCTCTCCAAGAGGTTGACGTGCAAAAGACACAAATAGACACTTGGAAAAATGAAGTCATTCAGAATGTTAAAGGTATGACATTTCACACATACCATGCCAAATCTCTGATTTTAAACTGTTGTACATTTTTTCACATTGTATTTTCAATTATACACCAACAGAATCGCAAATGATCCATAACTATAGTGAAAGAAAAGAGTTGGCATCGTTCGAAAGACAAATAGAAATGGCAAATTTCTCCATTGTACAAACGACGATGTCGATTGGGAAACTTGCAGGTAAATGAACACTGAAATCTGTTATGCCAACTTCTTACTTTCTTTACATACACAGGCTAGATTACGTCAATACCGAGGAAGGTTTGTGTTTTATTTCCACAATAAACACGAATGGTTGCTTTGTTTTGGTTGATGGTTTGATTGTTCGGTTGATTTACCTTATTATTGATTATTTTAAGCAACCAAACAACGCACCCGTTTACGCAAGAACATGCTTAACCATAAAAGCAAACTTAAAAGTCTTGTAGACGAATACAACACATTGGTCGACGAGAAGAACATTGGCAGTCAAGTGGCTTTGGAAGATGTGGAAAAGGGAAATTTTACATGGGACTCATCCTTGGGTGGTAATTTTTACTCTTATGCATTTAATCAGCTGTTGTTTCAATTTATCTTGTATACACACATGTATTTTATTTTGTAGAGACAC
This sequence comes from Actinia tenebrosa, assembly GCF_029948245.1. Classification (NCBI taxonomy): domain Eukaryota; kingdom Metazoa; phylum Cnidaria; class Anthozoa; order Actiniaria; family Actiniidae; genus Actinia; species Actinia tenebrosa. The sequence goes on from NW_028292582.1 coordinate 16,559,640, forward strand.
CTATTAGAGTGAAAGCTCGATTAGTGAATCTTTCAGAACGCAGTCAGAGATGGGATGAAGAAATACAGCTTTTACTGTTGGAAATGAGAAATTTTCTTTCCTTCTATACAGACAATAAGGTCCCACAAGTAATGAAAGAAATAGCACAACTACGAGGTAGGTAGACTTTCATTCTTATCGTATTACTATTATTTGTATCGATTACATTTAATAAGATTGTTTTCATTGTCTGTGGATCATTTGCAGCACAATAGAGATTTTTTTGTTAATGTATGCAGCGGAACTGGAGAACCGCAAACTCGATGGTACAGATACGAAAGTACAAGGAAATAAGGTGAAAACTCCTCGACGTTCACATTTCAATTCTCTGTGCTCTTCCGGGAATTGTCCTAGTGAAAAGAAAAGCTTGTGAGAGAACTCGAATTTATGAAGCAAAAATGCTTGCACGCATATCTTACATTATACATATGTGTGCTGTGTTGTTTACTAACCGTGTGTTAAAACGTTTGTTTCAGCAACCTACGTGTAGATATACATTGTCAAATATAAGTGTTCCTGTTCTTTCCGGCCAGATAGCCTTACTTAACAAAGGGTTATACTTTAGCAAACATCAGGCGAAGAAAGCTATGGAGAAGTTTTCTACTATAAAAAATATAGAATTGGATAAGCTACCAAATGATTGGTATCCGATTGATGACGATGATCTCCTTGAAGAAGACGATGAAGCGAGTTCTGATGCAGAAGATGATATGTTTGACACATCCACGCCCGTGCTGTTACCAAATGAAAAATTGAGCGTGCCTTTACAATCAAACCTATCTACAGATACTGTGTGGGTATGGGTTTTTTCAGACGATATCAGCCATTCAACATTAGATGGTAGAAATGGCAGCAACGCTTGTACAGTTATTGCCCTAATACTTGCAGATTTGCTAAAGTCGTCTCAAATTCACCTTCAATTCACTAATATACTTCCACTAGAATGGTCAAACATGATGATATATTCCATTAGACAGGGGAACAATTTGTATGACCTCTCACGCAGCAGCTTGCCTCATCGCTACTTATCAGTCGCTGAAGCAGCAGTGGTTGTTAATGATATTATTGATGTTAACGTTTCCCAACCCTTGCCTGTAAGAGTTGTCGACACTCACCAACCCTCAACACTGAAGAGTAATATCAGCCAACTTTGTTTAAGTTCAGGAGATGATGAAAATAGTTATGCCGTTCTTGTCATTAACAATCTGAGTGTTCTTTTTGTTGGGATGAAAAGAAAGTTTGTAATTCTGATAGATACTCATAGTCATAACCCATGTGGTGCAGCCACAGTTCTAGGGACATTAGATAATATAGACGAGTTTGTTCCAATGTGTAAGGAAATTGTGAATATCAGAGATGATACTATGTACGGTAATTTTGTGAGTCTGACATTTAAAAACTGAAGTATGCGTGAACTATTGAGTAGTTTTGTGTCTTTTACGGTTTTAGTATATAACAGATTGTAAAGCATATTTAGTTTTATTAAATGTACACGAATTACGAGATTAAAAAAACAATTTCAAATGATGAACGTCTTACTTATCACTTTGGCAGTCTAAATGAACATTTCACTGATGGCTTTCCTTGTAAAAGGGAGTTGGTTCGATTCCAACAGAAATGAAATTGACTGCTGGAGTAGTAAGTTTCTGGCGGTTGATAACTGACACGGTTTATATAATTATGTTTAAATTTCGTACTCCTATATTAGTGATTAATCATCGCATTGACAGTGTAAAGGGACAGTTATCACAAGAGTAAATAAATCCGCCGATCCGCGCAAGTTTAAGCCCAAATCTGCGCCGATCCGCAATTAATTTCAACTCAAATCCGTATTCAGAAAACGACCCAAAATCCGCAATCCGTGTAAGAATGGTTTTCTTAATCAGTGACCCGCTATGTCTATAGGACCCGCGAATCCATTAAATTTTAACTGGAAGTCGCGGTCCGTGCGTTTTTTAGGGCCACCTCAAACCTATATTCACCCTTCCCAACAACAACACAATATATAGGCTTAAATAAAACAATTATTCATCGCCATATAATTTCAGCAGTTCATTTAAATTTCATATACTGGTAAGTCCTAAACAAATTAGCCTTGCCACGAGTTGAACCGGCAACCGTTTTTGAAAGTCGCCTTTTCCTCGATCTGTGGAGAAGGCCAGAATGGGAATTACTGCTTATAAAATAAGAAAATTTATGATGTTCGCATAGCTGAATTATAATTAATACTTCTAAAGACCACCTTTTCGAAATTTGGGCTATATGGTTTATTGGAAAGGAATTTTCGATAGTGCTAATTTTGTTTCAGCACTGACAAGAGCTGTTGCAAAGGCGAATGTATAAGTTAGAGTTAATTACCGAGAACGGAGGCAATAAGCCATATACATCCCGAGGGCCGCAGGCCCGAGGGATGTATAGGCTTACTGCCGACGTTCGAGGTAATTAAGTATTTTATTTATCAATTGAGAAGGTTTTCTATCAAATGTTGCTCATTATAAATGCGAACGGTCTATGTAGTGTTTAAAAAACGAGTAGGAGTGTTTTATCAGGTATGAAAGCACGAGGCGTAGCCGAGTGCTTTTATACCTGATAAAACACGATCTACGAGTTTTTTGAACTGCTTAAAACACTCATGAACAATTTATAAGATTTTGGTTCAACTGGAGTCACCATACACGTCACGAACATGGATTTTTATACTTCGATGGAGATTTGACGTCACGGGCATGCGCAACTAGATTCAATAGAAGCTCCCACACGTTGGGTATTGCGTGCCAAGGCAAAGACAGGCACGTTAGTCAAAGATCATTAGGGTTGACTATGACCTTGATGAAGCTCCATATCTTCATCTAAACTTGGATGCATACTTCATCCCTGATGAAGTCATCCTCATAGTATTCGAGTGGTCTTTATATAAAGACACATGTGTCTTTATATAAAATCACTTGAATACTAATGAAGAGGACTTTATCGGGTATAAAGGTTCATGCACGTGATGTGTATGGTGGCTCCAATTGGACCAAAGGAGGATGTTTCACTAGCATGCTTTGCGCGCCGTGCTCATTATGCATCTGTCTTTAGCGTTTGTTTGAAAAATTTCCTCTCGACGGCGATTTTCCTCGATTTTCTCGGCAACAAAAACAGCAGCCGTTCGCTTATTAAATATTTTCTGCATCCATACTGATGAACAATAGAAAGTTTGGACATTTCTCTGGGACCTAGTTTGGCATTTTTGTAATTTTTGCCATAGGAAAAATCAAAATATGCCGTATTAATGAATGGATAGAAAAAGATAAAAGTTGTTTTAACAAGCAAAGTGTTTGTAGGCTTTGAATTATGTGGGAATAAGTCGAAATTAAATGAAGAAAATTTAAAAAAGGACACACCTACACAAAGTATAGCCTTCATACTATGCTATATCCCTTAAAATTGTACTTTTGAGTATCTTATACAAATCTGATAATCTTGATTTTAAAATTCAAACGTATGCTTCATGCTAACAACGACAATGTAAAATGTTTTATTTTTTATTTTATCAATCGAAGGTAGTTTTATTCAAAGAGGAAAGAGTTAAGCTTACTTTTATTCACAGCACGTGTCACAAGCCCGACAAACAATTCAAGAATTTCCTTATTCTAACAAACTATAAACGAATAAATAGTCAAACCACTAGAGACTAATTTTATTCAACTCAAGAAAGCCAAACCTATAGTATTCCACAGTGCAGAAAGTGTAATTTTCTTAAGAACTCAAATTTACAAAAAGCTTAAAAGTTCAAATATAAAGGCAAGACATTCGAAGAAAATACTCGATCGAAGAAAGTAGATTGTATATTTTTCTCAAGGGTCGTTAAACAACAACAAACTTTACACATGGCTTTTGTATATTACCTCGAAAAACAGCTTCTAGATAAAGCTTTATTCACTGGCGATTTTATTCCGGAAAATCGAGACTGTCTTTGTTCAAAACGATGCAAGTCTTCTTTCTTCAATGAAAATGCCTGGGGAGATGGCTGATAACTGTCACAAATTTAAAACACGTAATACCAGCAAATTCAGTCTAATTGATCCTTTTTGACAATACAGTAGAGAAAGAGAAGATCTGAAGTGGAAAAGGGCTCACGATTTCCCTCTATAATCGCCATAGTCGAGTCCATAGTCGATGTTTTTGCATTGACATCAAAGCGAAAATGAGTAGATCACATGACTTTTCAGTGTGGTAATATAGTTGGTGGAGGCGCGCAAAGCATGCTAGGTAAACATCCTCCTTTAATTGGACCATAAGCTTATGAATTATTCATGAGTGTTTTAAATATAGTTATTAACCGGGTTAATAACTATATATTGACCTCGCGTTCATAATGAGGGTTATAACAAAAATAAAGCCTTGTGAATAACAAAGAAAACCGTGTCCATTGAGAAATAATTCATATAGCGCACTTTCCATGTAAATATGTTATACATGTGCTTTACCATTGAAGCTTAGATTAGTAGTAAATGATTAGAATTTCTTAGTTTTTAAAAAAGTATAAGCAATTTAAGCCCATCGTTTTTTACGTCCCCCGATAACTGCATGATAAGTGTATGTGTGGCGAGACTGAAGCCCCCTTCAACAGAAAAAAACAAACAAAGCAAAACTGAAGAATTAGATACTTTTGTTATTGTTTTCCATCGTGTTGACCGAAGAAACTCAATTATTCCCCCCCTAAAATTTTTCCTGGGTCCGCCCTTGCAATAACTGTATATATAATAAGTTATTTGTTTTCTTGATACTCATGATAATAACAGAACATCTCGTATTTCCTTTTTCATGTTCCTGTTTGCAACACGAAAATACGGACAATGATACAAATCAAAATGAAATTACTGGGGTGTCAGTGAAAGAGCATTAGGGACAATATTTGTTTTTTCGTTTGTTCGTTCGTTCGTTTGTTTGATTGCTAGTTTGTTCGCTTGTTTTTGTTGTTGTTGTTTTTTTTTGATTAATTAATTAATTCGTTGTATTTATTTTTTTCCTAAGCGCGCGCGAATTTGTTTAATTTAATGCGCGCGCACATATGCCATGGTTTGATCGCGTTTTTCTTTGTCAATTGTAACGTAATTTCCCTGAGGATGGCCGAGTAGGCCGAAAACTCGGAATTTATTAAAACTATGGTTGATAAGACAAATTGTTATGAATAAATATCTTGATATATAATATCGATACTGAATTCAGCAAGAGATGAATGAGTTGTGAAAAACGATATTCACGATACCATTCATATATAAAATGAATGTCAGTAAAAAGTGTTGTCAATGACATTGGTATTTACATGTTTGTCGTTGTGCTTCATTACATAAACTTATTCATGGAAACTATATCTCGTTTTTCAAGCTGTCGGAACGTCCATTAATATTGAGTCATTTTCGTGTGAGTGGCGGAAACTTTCGATAGTTACGAAACGGTTACGGCAGGAATTTTGAATGTTTTTATTGAGATTACTACGATACTGATTTATTTACATTCATATTTTAACAGGAAGCTTCTTCACTTACAAATGTGATTTTCAAGAAGGTCCTGATAAGTAAGATATTTTTACAATAATATGCAAAAAGAGAATTTGGAGGTTGAATATCGAAACAAGCTCGTTACTGAAAAGTCAACATCATTATTACTAGTATGTAAAATTGTAAAAGATGAAAAGTTCAGATTATTTAGGTTTACAGGTTTAAAAGAAATTCGATTTGAAATGGTTAATATTAGAACACTGTTTAAGAGTGTCACTCAGATTGTTCCATTCTTTCATGGCTTGAAACTGCATTGTTTGTTTTCCCCAGTTTGTTTTGGGTCGTGTTAAGCGAAACTTGCTTCCATGCCTCGTGTTGTAGCCATGCTCATTGAGCTTATTCAGTTTTAGATTTGATGATAATAATCTGTTTTTACATTTGAATATAATATGTAAACATCGATGGTAGTATCTGCGCTTACTGAGTTCCATCCAATTAAGTTCTTTCCGAGCATCAGATGCTGAGGAGCATGGAGGACGATCCAGGATGATCTTGGCCGCTTTATTGTGCAGGGTTTGAAGAGATTCCAGCGTGATATTATCTTTATCTCCCCAAACAATATCACCATAATCAAAAAGCGGTAGGACCAAGCTGTTGAAATACAAGATTCTAGATTTAAAACCCTAAGAAAGACGACGAGGAACCCGCCCCCTTATAAGGGAGTCCCCTGGAGCGACATATAGCCTCAACTTTATTTACGTAGCCTGTGGTCTTTTATTATTATTATTAAATTATTATTATTTTGTTCTCGTTCCGGTGCCAGTGGGTACATACACAAAAACTGATAGAAAAGAGGTCCAGACGTGTACCCAATGTTTAAGCATTGTGAAAAGTGTAGCCTACACTGGTGCCAGACTTCAAGACCGTGTGTCTTGACTGTTGTCCCTTTGAAAGATGTGGATGAGTCACCTGGAGATGACTGGCAAGACTGCCGACGAGAAGATGGACTTGGGCCTGACTTGGCAGTTCTGATGAAGCATTCTTCGAAGGACTGCCGAGCAATGGTACGATCTGACCAGCAAGGCCACCAAGGCAAAGAAAGCTGCAAACCCCATCCTATCTGAGCTTGCTAATTCGGAATATCTAGCCACTATAACATCTGCTAACCAGCCATCGATCAACCCTCCATCAATTCCATTAACATCTATTGGACGACCACCATCTAATCATCCCTGACTAAGCCTCATCTGCGTCAACATCGACCGTCATTCCATCATCATCAACAAACAATCCCCAACTTGACGTCAAGCACGACAAACTTACTCGGTTGCTGCATGTTCCAGTGATTCCAAGACGACAATTCCTCGCCAACATGGTTGTCTGAGAAATAGAGGAGGCATACAACACAATATTTACACACATACTTCACCGGCGAGTATCCGCTATATTCAACTCACAAAACAACTAGTATCCACACACCCTCATCCACAGCTCCCTCTTGGTCACCCTCACTTGGGGGTTTTGGTTCGAATCCAAAAAAGGAGATCAAAACGTTGGGTGTTGTGGAATTCTCTAACACACAAATAACAGAATTGTTAAACAAATTATTTAATGCGAACAATCTTGAGCTTTGTTGATATCTATTAATCATATTTACAATGGTGGCACCTAACCCTGCAGGGGGGGTCAAGGTGAGGACAAAAAATTAAATTAGATAAGTATCAGGTAGGCAGATAAGAAATAAGGGGGAGTAGAGGGAGGGAAGGAAAGGATAATGGGGGAGGGGAGATAGAGAATAAAGGGCAACGGGGGAGGGTGATAGAGAAGGAAGTTTTTCTTATACATATTTATTTTAAATTGAGCTGGTTTTAAAAAATCGAACTGGTTCAAAAATCATATTGAAACCTAAACGACAACATATATACAAATTACAAATAAATCTATATAATTAGAGTGCTTTCATTATACCCGTGAAACACTTTGTTATAACAAAATTGTGCAAATTAGTACAAAATTATGTGCAATTTCTTACAAAGTGTTTCACGGATATAATGAAAGCCCTCTACTGTATAAAGCCGTATAATATAACTGTATAATATTTAAAGAGACATAGACTTTATGAAAAAAGCTTTTCGTACCAATACGCGGAAGGACCTAGTTATGGCTTCACTTCTTCAGTAAGTCATTTATTCATGACGTGACCTCGCCCATCAGATATTAATGTTCAAAGAACTGAGCCGTATTTTCTTAAAAGTTCAGCAATTGTTATTGTTTTGTCGGTGTGACTAAATTCATTAGCTGTCTTGAAAAAGTTGTCAATCCGTTTTTGATCTTTTTGGTGGTACGCTGAACTGGCGAATCAATGGCAGTTTCCTGTAATTTCTCATACCTGTTTAACTATGTAGTGAAACTATTAAATAAAAAAATTAAATACATTTCAATTTCCTAACATTATCCGGCTAGAGGGGTTAATATGATTCTATAGTACATCTTTTGAAAAAGTCAACGTGCAGCCGAAACTTGTCAGAAACGCATATAGCGATGTCGTAGAGAAAGAAATTAAAAAGGGTCTACGTTTTACAGCTAACGCCTTCATTGCAGAGATATTTATATTAAAGTACGTAAGTAATTTCTACGCACACACATCTTGAGAAATACAGTGTCCATGGAGCGCTTTTCTATCTCCATGGACAGTTCCAACGGCTGCAACGCTTTTCTGATCAGGAACATAAGCCACAACTCGATGATTAATGATGGCGTTCAACTTTGTTTTCTTGTTTTCAGGTTTATGATTGTTTGTCGTGCTGTTGTCGAGCCTTGGTCTTTTGTTATTACTGCTTGTTATTTGTTGGTCCATCGTTTTTGTTATTACTGCTGTTGTTTGTTGGTTTATCGTTGTTACCGCTGTTGTTTGTTGGTCCATCGTTGTTACTGCTGTTGTTTGTTGGTCCATCGCTGTTACTGCTGTTGTTTGTAGGTCCATCTTTGTTACTGCTGTTGTTTGTTGGTCCATCTTTGTTACTGCTGTTGTTTGTTGGTCCATCTTTGTTACTGCTGTTGTTTGTTGGTCCATCGTTGTTACTGCTGTTGTTTGTTGGTCCATCGTTGTTACTGCTGTTGTTTGTTGGTCCATCGTCGTTGTTGTTGTTGGTCCATCGTTGTTACTGCTGTTGTTTGTTGGTCCATCGTTGTTACTGCTGTTGTTTGTTGGTCCATCGTTGTTACTGCTGTTGTTTGTTGGTCCATCTTTATTACTGCTGTTGTTTGTTGGTCCATCTTTGTTACTGCTGTTGTTTGTTGGTCCATCGTTGTTACTGCTGTTGTTTGTTGGTCCATCGTTGTTACTGCTGTTGTTTGTTGGTCCATCTTTATTACTGCTGTTGTTTGTTGGTCCATCTTTGTTACTGCTGTTGTTTGTTGGTCCATCGTTGTTACTGCTGTTGTTTGTTGGTCCATCGTTGTTACTGCTGTTGTTTGTTGGTCCATCGTCGTTGTTGTTGTTGGTTGTTGGTCCATCGTTGATGTTGATGTTGTTGTTTGTAGGTCCTTCGTTGTTGTTGTGGTTGTTTGTTTGTATTTCGTTGTTGCTGCTGTAATTTGTTGGCCTTTTGTTGTTGTTCTCAAGTTCACTGTCTGTATTGTTGATTATATTTTTCTTTGGCCCATCGTTGCTTCTGATATTGTCTTGCTTTTGTTCTGTTGAACAAAAAGAAAGTAAGTGTCTCTGGAGAATCCGGTCCCTTACTGAATAAGGTGGTAATATAGATTAATAAATGACAGTGCAACCCACAGAAGACTTATGATAGTTGTAAAGTGATATGAACTCAACTGGTATTTCGCGTTTCTGTTGAGGTTTTTGATGCTGGAGATGACTGTTATTTCAGAAAAGTTTGAAATTAATATGCAATCAAAACTGTCAAATCACAATAATGCCATATACTTGTACCTTTCATGAATGCAGTAAACATTTTTATGACCATCTTTCCCATCTTCACTCCTTCCTCTTGCTTTGTCATTACCAATGAACTGTTCGCCCAAGCCGGGGGTTCCATAGGTATAAAAACTGGTACCTGTGTAATTTTATTGTTATCAGTATTATAATTCATACCGTGAGTATTTCATTATTTCAATTTTGTATTTAATGTTAAGACCTGCAGTGATAGACCAAGCTATATATGGAGTGCAGGGGGTGCACAATCCCGCCTGAAAGAATTTCAAGGGCTTGTTTTGAAAACAGTACAGTCCTAGATCCCCACTGACCTAGATGATGCACATGGGGGCATATGTTGCAAGTATTAGAGCGGGTGATGCAAAGAACATAATATGTGATGATGTATAGATAGTAAATCACTTGCCCCAGCATCATTGCCTTAACCAAGTTCCATAATATTATATAATAGTAATAATAATATCAATATGAGGCTAAATGCACTAATTGCTCAAAGGTGGCTCAAAGGTTTAGATTGTGTGGGGTTGTAGAATGGTGGAACACCTATAAAAATCATGCAACCATGAAAGGCTCTACCACAAAGCCAGCTAACAAAAGCAAGCTAGTTGTCATTGAAATACAACATATGCATGCACAAATCATAAAATAGATGTTTTACTCTGGTCCTATTTATATCAGCTTGAACAATACACATTTTCAGATAACCCACCAAAAAATTAAGGTCAGCAGTCAATCATTAATATTATTATCAAGTGTTTTCTTGGAACATAGGTAGACTGAGCAAGGATGCTACCCTTGATAGGTTACTACATGTATTTCAATATCAACCAATCAAGACAAGTGCGAATTTTTTAAGCTGAGTCCACTAAACTCGGAACAGCAGGGTTGAAAATCCTTGAATAGGACCAACTAATTCAAGCAAGAATAGACGCCTTTTGAATTCCAAATTACTGCTGTGTTTCTTGATTACAGACTCATTAGCACAGGGTTAGCCTCAAGTTTGTGCAGAATATTCACGTGTTCCAGTCAAGGTCCGTCGAGTTTTAAAATGTTTGTATTGTTAAAGTTATGCATTCTTTACTTTTCTGTTGGTATTTGTGAATATTTAAACATTGATACAAGGCTAACCCTGTGCAAATGAGTCTGTAATCAAGGAACACAGCGGTAATTTGGAATTCGAAACTGGTCTATTGGGTCAGTGCTACAGTGTGCTGGACTATGCAACAATATATCATAAACTATACATCCAAATTGTGCCCACTGAATTTCATGGAATTAACAGCACATCAACAAAGTAACGTATTATGCTATTCATCATCATCATCATCATCATCATCATCATCATTACCTCTGCTGTGCCGCTTGTAGCCCAATATAATGATTTCCCAGTCATGTTGGGAATGAAGTATATTTGCCTGTGCCAAAGAAAATAAATAAATCATTCTCTGACTCTGTCATTTAGCTAGTTATAATTATTTAAGGGAAGTAAGGTGAAACATTTCATCAAATATCTTGAACAATGTTTCATGTTCACTTGGCAGGGTTTCATTATGAGCAATCAGTATGCAGTTAAACCATAAAATGGTATCCATTTATTTTTTAATAGTAATAAGAAGATATAACTAGCTAAAAACTAGTGTGAGCTGTACAAGCTCTTTTACTCCGACGAAGGACTAGCGTCCGAAATATCAGTAAGTTTTTTCATCTTTTCACGGTGTATAATTTACCTTAATTTTCATCATTAATATTTTTAAATAGGGGAACGGTAATTCTTGTACTTAAGGGGTAGTTAGCAATTAGCATTTAATTTAACTATTAGTCACTAAATAGCTACTGCTTGTTAGTATTTACTTGATTTTATTCCATAGTTTATTTGTAATTGCTCTACAAAATCTTGCAGGAATATATGGAAGATTCCAGGTGTATATCTATTACTGTAAAAAAAGGTTGGTAATAATTACCCTCATTTGCATCTTTTTCCTTTGATAAGCGCAGTGGGACATGTCTTGCCCTTTTTTTGCAATGCCTCCCGGTCATGAGTTGAAATGATGTTAAAATCATTTTTGCATTTTTTACACTTTTTTGCTGCATTGCCATTCTTCTCTCCACACAATGAACATATCTGCAAAAAATTATCGATAGCTTTGATATAAATTTATAGATAAATCATCACGTAAATATATTTTCTTTTGACTAATAAATGAACTGTTTGTTTTTCACATTACAATATATCACATTTTCAAAAACTTTGTCCTGAGATTAAGAGATTTTAGGAACATAAAAACACATTACAAAACAACAGAAGAACACTGAGTATATTGTGTTCAGGAAAAAGATGCAAGAAAATAGTTTATCATAGCCAGTTACCTATAATTAACCTTAACTGCAAGTCTTGCGCAGGAACGTATTTGGGATTTTTCATATGGAGGTCTTAAGGGGGTGGGGGTGGTAGGGGGATTGATGGGAGATCCTAACATTAGGAATTGAAAATAACACACAATTCTTTCTATCACTTAGATATAATTATATAAGTGTACTTATTTGGATTAGGGTGGTATGCATGGGGAAGGGGGTGGAGTAGCATTTTCTGTAAGTTCACTGTCAGGAATCTTTATGGCACCCCATGCTTTTGAAAAATATATTTTATCATACCTTGTAAGGATGCTTATTGGTTTTTGTTTCACCTGTAAAATTAATCAGTTACAGTATAAACACCAGCAATCAAAATAGTAGATAGAATAGTCTAAGATCAATTTCAACCAATTTTGACATTAAACCCCCCTTTAGACCCTGCTGTCAGGTCTCTTCCAGTGGTATCTTTTGTCACACTTTCCCTTTTCAATTCCATTTCTTTATTTACACATGGATTCTCAGTAATTCAAATAATTCATGTAATTTGACAACAGTCTTAAATTACTTAAATTACTATCATGGCACTCTCGCATGGAATATTTAACCTAGAAATAAAGGGTGAAACATATACCTAACCTGTTTTATGAAAAGGTACCCCCCCCACCCCCCCTAACATGAGGTTGCTTTATTGGTCAGAATTTCACACTGGAATGCTTTGCAAGTGAAAGGTCAATTCCTGTTTTGGCGCCTTGTGCATACCCCTAGCTCCGCCCCTCCTTCCCCTCCCCCCTCCACCCTTGGGACCCAAAATGTCAGCCATCTATATAGCACTAATGGGTTTCTTACCTTTGTTGCATTATGTAATCTTATATGTACACATATGACGTATGCATATATCCGGTTATCAAAGTAACCTTTGTTAGTCATTACTGAGTCTTGATTAAAAAAAGCTCGTGTACTGCTATACACATGTGTGATTACTCCTGCTAGAAGTAACTAACCAACACGATATTGGAACATGGTGGCAGCCTAAGGAAAAGAACATGGGAAAAGACGATCAACCTTCGACTTCTTCGACATCAAGTCTGCCTGGAATACCGAATATTCATGGCATTCACCCGCCAGCACAATTAGACACAAAGCAAAACATCGCCGAGAACTGGAAGACGTTTAAACAATCATGGGAGAACTACTCAGTGATAATGAACATCGACAAGCAGCCTGAAGCTTACAAAGTCGCTCTGTTCCTTCACTGCATTGGAACAGAAGCAGTGAAGATCTATAATGGCCTACCGTTCGAGACTCCGGAAGAGAAGGGTACGTTAACTAATATTATTGCGAAGTTCAACCAGTTCACGATCGGAGAGATGAACGAAACATACGAACGCTATGTATTTAATAGTCGAAATCAAAAGCCTAATGAATCGATCGACGCGTACGTAACGCATCTACGCACATTAGCTCAGTCATGTAACTTCTGCGAATGCATGAGAGACACGCTGATACGCGACCGCATCGTGTTCGGCGTAAACAACACAGCAACGAGAAAAAAGCTCCTTCAGCAACGAAAGTTAACTTTGAACGCTTGCATAGACATATGTCGCAGCACAGAGTCAACTTCTACACAACTTAAAGCTATGGCAGATAGAAAAGTAGAAGAAGTTCATGTTTTGAGTCACAAATCCAAGCCAAGGCAACGTGCTGTGCGGAAACCAAAGAATGATCGGAATGTCCCTACCCAACATGTACTAACATCAAAATGTAAATTTTGCGCTGGAAATCATCCATTACAGAAGGAGAAGTGTCCGGCCTGGGGACAGAACTGCCGAAAATGCGGAGGTCGAAACCACTACGCAAAATGCTGTAAAAAGACAGAGAAAGTCAACAGCGTAAACAACCATAGCGACTCAGACAGCGAGATCGAGATGATCGGAAATGTGTGTGTAAATATTTGTACAGTGGATGACACAGAATACCCACGAGAGATCCACGCTAAAATGATGGTCAACAAGAAACCGGTAAAGTTTCAGATAGACTGTGGTGCGTCGATTAATATTCTACCCGAAATATTTATTGACGGCCATGAAGTGAAGCCATCTAACAAGACCCTGGTTATGTGGAACAAAACCGAGGTAAAACCGCGTGGAACTGCGAGAGTCGTCATAAAGAATCCAAAGACCGGAAAGAAGTTTTCAGTAGAGTTCATCATAGTGCGAGAAAACCTCACTCCACTGCTAGGCGCTAAAGCAGCACAACAAATGCGCCTGATAACTATCAACAAGGAAAACTTTGAACCGACCACACGTCAGTCAACACCTGGTGAAAGCATCAATCAGCTTCTGACAGTTGAGAGGATTGTGGAAGATTTCCCTAAAGTCTTCAAAACGGAACTTGGAAGTTTTCCCGGCGAAGTACACCTAGAAGTAGACGAAAACTTCACGCCAGTGGTAGCTCCTACAAGAAGAATACCAGTAGCACTCAAAGAGAAGTTCAAAGAGGAACTCGACCGACTCGAGAATCTTGGAGTGATAGCGAAAGTCGACGAGCCAACACCATGGGTCAGCAGCGTTGTCGTGGCTACAAAGAAATCCGGAGCATTGAGAATATGCATCGACCCAAAACCACTGAATGAAGCGCTCAAAAGAGAACGATATCAGCTACCTGTGCTTGATGATCTACTACCAGAACTCTCGAAAGCGAAGGTTTTCTCGACTGTAGACTTCCGTTCAGGATACTGGCACTGTATTCTAGACGAACAGTCCAGCCTGCTGACGACGTTCTCTACCCCACACGGAAGATACCGGTGGCGCAGACTTCCCTTTGGCCTTACTGTCTCGTCGGAGATATTCCAGAAGCGAGTTGACCAAGTCCTTGACCGACTAGACGGAATCCTCGACATCACAGACGACGTACTCATATACGGCGTAGGAACAACCGACAAAGAGGCAAACGAGGACCACGACCGTAAACTGTTAAACCTGCTGAACAGATGTAAAAAGTACGGCGTTGCACTCAACCCAGACAAAGTAAAGCTGAGGCGAGATGAAGTGAAGTACATGGGACATGTATTCTCCAACGAAGGGTTAAAGATCGACCCAGACAAAGTAACCGCAGTACAAGAAATGCCGAGACCTACCGACGTCGAGGCTGTACAGCGTCTGAATGGCTTTGTCAACTACCTGGCAAAGTTTCTACCAAAGATTGCCGACTGCATGGAGCCCATCCGTAAGCTAACCCGTAGCGACACGCCGTGGGAGTGGACTCAACAACAGGAGAACGCCTTTCAAGAGGTAAAGCGACTAGTGACTGTTGCACCTGTATTGAGCTACTACAACCCGGAAGATGAGCTTGAGGTGCAATGTGATGCAAGCAACAAAGGCTTAGGAGCAGCTCTACTACAGAAAGGAAAGCCCATAGCGTACGCAAGTCGAGCCCTAACAGAGACGGAACAACGCTATGCTACGATAGAGAAAGAGATGCTCGCAGTCATCTTTGCATTAGAAAAGTTTAACCATTACACCTACGGTCGACACGTCACAGTACGCAGCGACCACAAGCCACTGGAAAGCATCCTTAAAAAGTCCATAACCTGTGCATCACCACGACTACAACGTATGATGATGAGACTGCAGAAGTATGACTTTGAAGTCAACTACAAGCAAGGAAAATACATGTACCTTGCAGACACTCTCTCCCGAGCCTACTTAGCCTCGACAGAACACCCATCTGGTACAGAGTTTGAGGTAGTAAACAACGCGAGTTGGCTACCGATGTCCAGCGAAAGGATTCAGGAAATCCGAACAGCCACAGAGAGAGACGAAACCCTGCAGATCCTAAAACAAGTTGTTTTACAAGGGTGGCCAGAAGAAAGAAAGGACCTCCCTGAACAAGCTAAGCCGTTTTTTAGCACTCGAGATGAACTAACGGTACAAGATGGTCTTATATTCAGAGGACAGAGAGTTGTCATTCCACAAAGCTTACGACAAGATATGAAGCAAAAAATACACTCCTCGCACCTAGGTATTGGATCTTGTCTGCGCAGAGCCCGTGAAGCCTTGTTCTGGCCTGGCATGTCTGCAGAGATAAAGGAACTGATTACCTCATGCGAAATCTGTCGAAACTACGAAACGACACCACAGAAAGAAACACTCATGTCACACGAAGTGACGACGAGACCATGGGAGCAAGTTTGTGCAGACCTATTCACGATAGATGGAAAAGAGTACTTAGTAACCTCAGATTACTATAGTAACTTTTTCGAAATCGATCGGCTTCCAAACAGTCGAGCTTCAACAGTCATTCTAAAGCTAAAAAACCACTTCGCGCGATATGGATGTCCTGAACGGGTGATTAGCGACAACGGACCTCAGTTCTACTCTGAGGAGTTTGCAGACTTTGCAAAACAGTGGGACTTTGTCCACAGGACAAGCAGTCCGGGCAACAGCAAAGCAAACGGAAAAGCAGAATCAGGCGTTAAGACCGCAAAGAAGCTTCTGCGTAAAGCAATCGACGCTAAATCTGATCCCTACCTTGCGTTTCTTGACTACAGAAACACTCCGACCCAAGGGATGGAATCAAGTCCAGCGCAAAGACTCTTAAACAGACGGACGAGGACATTGCTGCCTATGACTAAGCAACTACTCCAACCACGAGTGGTATTTCCAGAAGCCGAAATCAAAGATCTGAAGCGACGCCAACAACAACAGGCCAAATATTATAACCGAAACGCGAAAGATTTGCAACCACTGGAAGAAGGTGATACGGTGAGGATGAAACCTTTCCAACTCGGTAAAAAGACTTGGAAAAAGGCAACAGTAAAGGAACGGCTGGATGAGCGTTCATACACTTTGGAGACACCAGAAGGAGATACCTACCGCAGAAACAGGTGTCACCTGAAGAAGACAGCGGAGAAAGAAACACCGCATCCAGCGATGACAGGGAGGCCAATTGAGATACCATCAACACGCCCTGCAGATATCACACCTGCACCACAGACAGACCCTGTCAACCCACCTACCGCGCCCAATGATGAGCCCATAATACCCTCGCGCCCGCAAAGAGCAAGAAAACCACCCACATATTTAAAGGACTATATCCAATAAACATTAAAATGATTCAATACAGATTATCAATCAATTATGAACTGAACAATGATTACATGTTCATCAGAAAACAGATGATGATTTTTTATATTTTTTGATTATCATATATTATTAGGTACCATTAGACATTTGAAGAAATATTTTAGTTTTGTTTAGTGTCCCTGTAACCTTTCACTTTATATAAAAAAAAGGGGGGATGTTGCATTATGTAATCTTATATGTACACATATGACGTATGCATATATCCGGTTATCAAAGTAACCTTTGTTAGTCATTACTGAGTCTTGATTAAAAAAAGCTCGTGTACTGCTATACACATGTGTGATTACTCCTGCTAG
The DNA here is from genome assembly GCF_029948245.1 of Actinia tenebrosa. Classification (NCBI taxonomy): domain Eukaryota; kingdom Metazoa; phylum Cnidaria; class Anthozoa; order Actiniaria; family Actiniidae; genus Actinia; species Actinia tenebrosa. Next base: position 16,576,906 of record NW_028292582.1, read on the forward strand.
AAGTAACTAACCAACACGATATTGGAACAACCTTAATAATCTTGTCAGTTTTTCAGGTGCGCATGCACTGACTGAGTGTTGGGCCTGGGAAAACAAAAAACAAAACAAAACAAAGCCTTAAGCCAAGCTTGGCGCTGAGAGTGGAACGCTTTGCAGAGGCAGTGGGGAAGTGTTGACATCAGAACTAGGCTTGGCTGATCTGATTCTATGCCTTTGAAAAAGTACAATATTTTGTAAATCAAATGGCATAGCATGCAAATGCTTGGAGACCAACAACCAAACAAGAATAATTAAAAAGCTGCAACCCACAGAAAGGCACCAATTATTGTTTTGGCCAGCCATGCATGGCCCAATTGGCTTATTCATGCAAATTTACTGATAGAATATCATCTATTCTGGGTAAAATATGAAGAAATCAAACATGAATTTAAAAAAGGGCAGCTCTAGAGGAAACCCCTTTAGCCTCAACTGCACTCGAATGCCTCAAAGTAGGTTTGGAATTCTAAAATCAAACCAAATTCCTGACACCCTAGGTTCTTTCGGACAAGTCCTGGACCAAGAGTGAAGAGTAAGTTCTGGGGTGATGGGCATCCCAGCATAGTGACCTTCTTAAAAAAACAGGTTAGATACAGTTGTTACTTTATAAGTAAGACTATAATCATTGATTAATAAATAAAGGCCATTTCATTTCTCAAGTTACCTGAATGTAATATATATGCTTTTTTAATTCTCTTGTTCTGTTTTCCTTTTATGCAATTGTTGATAATTATATTGTTTTTCATATTGACATACACTGTATATTTTGCAAATAACTGAAGAAACATATTGTGTCGGAAAACTTAAATCATAAAATTGAATTGTTTAATCATTGTAAATATCAAGAATTTTATATGTATATAAAAAAGATTATGTTGTGAATAATACTGAACACTGTGAAAAACCAAAGTCAAAAGATGTTGACAGCAATACAGTTAAGATATTCTAAAATGCAAAAACAAAATCAAAAACAAAATCAACAACTAAATAACTATTCAATAAATAAATAAATGAATGAATGTATGAATGAACGATTGAATGAATAAACAAATGAATAATTTACGTATTAAAAAAATAAATAAACAAATGAATAAATAAGAATAAAAGATAATATAAATTTAAGAAGAATACTTAATAAGTAATAAATAGCTTTAAATGTTAAATCTGCCTCAGTTGGGTTCGCACCAAAACTACTTTATATTGAGATTAGGTAAGGTTTTATTTGCACATTCTCAGATAACATTTAACTATATGTTTTACTTTAGAAACAAAATATTTTTTGATTATTATTGTAAGTTATTTATTGCAGAAACAGTTCTTAATCCCAAAGGTTGTTTTTTTCTCTGCAATGCTCCTCTATAAATTTTTTGTTTATGCTAGCATACATGCAAACTATAAAGGAAATAAAGACCTCTACTTTTTCCTTAATTCATATAATGCTGGGATAATTATCCTACCGATAGTACATGACTAAAAAGCTCATATTGTAGGTCTGTTTACCATTAAATTTTGCGAAGCGGTGTGCCTGCGTTAGAAATGACCATGGTACCATGGTTTTTCATTGTGAACCATGTTTTGACGGTAGTCTAAAACATGGTGGCTGACCATGATCAGAAAATAATGATGACCATGGCACATCGTAAATGATGGTCAAAAGACATTTTGCTTGATTTTACCAAAAAAAGACATGAATTGATATAAATATGGGGAAAAATATTAAGAAACAAAAGCTAAAAATGAGTTTTTAAATATTCTAAATTAATTTAATTTACATTTTTTTCATGACCATGTTACACAGTCAACCACAGTCAAAGTATAATAATGATGACCATGGCACACAGTCAACCATGGTCAAACAACATTTTGTTTGATTTTACCCTAAAAAAGGCATAAATTAATTTAAATATAAGAAAGTATAAAGGAACAAAAGCTAAAATCAATGTTTAAATATTTTAAATATGTTTAATTTTATTCATTGTCATTGACCATGTTACACTGTCAACCATGGTCAAAGTTTATTATAATGATGACGATGGCACACCGTCATTATATAAGGAACATTTAAACATAAGAATCAATTTTCATGTTACACTATCAACCATGGTCAAAATATGTTAATGCCTGGATAACCATGGTACACAGTCAACCATGGTCAAAGTGTTGATAATGATGACAATGGTACACAGTCAACCATGGTCAAAGTGTTGATAATAATTACCACACAGTCAATCATGGTCAAAGTGTTGATAATGATGACCACACAGTCAACCATGGTCAAAGTGTTGATAATGATGACCACACAGTCAACCATGGTTAAAGTGTTGATAATGATGACCATGGTACACAGTCAACCATGGTCAAAGTGTTGATAATGATGACCACACAGTCAACCATGGTCAAAGTGTTAATAATGTTGACCATGGTACACAGTCAACCATGGTCAAAGTGTTAATAATGTTGACCATGGTACACAGTCAACCATGGTCAAAGTGTTAAAAATGATGATCATGGCACACAGTCAATATATAAGCAACATTTAAACATAAGAATCAATTTTCATGTTACACTATCAACCATGGTCAAAATATGTTAATGCCCGGATAACCATGGTACACAGTCAACCATGGTCAAAGTGTTAAAAATGATGATCATGGCACACAGTCAATATATAAGGAACTTTTAAACATAAGAATCAATTTTCATGTTACACTATCAACCATGGTCAAAATATGTTAATGTCTGGATAACCATGGTACACAGTCAACCATGGTCAAAGTGTTAAAAATGATGATCATGGCACACAGTCAATATATAAGGAACATTTAAACATAAGAATCAATTTTCATGTTATACTATCAACCATGGTCAAAATATGTTAATGTCTGGATAACCATGGTACACAGTCAACCATGGTCAAAGTGTTAAAAATGATGATCATGACACACAGTCAATATATAAGGAACATTTAAACATAAGAATCAATTTTCATGTTACACTATCAACCATGGTCAAAATATGTTAATGCCCGGATATACCATGGTACACAGTCAACCATGGTCAGCCAGAATATCTGAGTTATCATAACTCTCTACCCATTTTCTAGCAAAAATGTCAATTTTTTCCTTAGAAACTAACAAGAGACTAACACCATATACTTGTAAGTAAGTTTGTAAGTGAGGCCTTTTAAAAGTTAACCTTTACTTACAATTCGTTTTTGAAATCCATATTTTAGCTTACCAGTGCATTTCGAATAAACTTCCACACAATACATTATTGAAAAATATACTTATTTATTTCCTGTTACTGTTACCCACTGCTGAAACTATTTCCAGTGCATTTAAAATATAAACATCTTCAAACCATCTCTACACATTTGCAAGTCTTGTTTCTTTCCACTAAGAAACTGTACTGTGACCGTGAGTGGACTGGTGATTAGCCGGTATGTACGCGGGCTCATAGTCTGTGTTTTGGTCCCTCTGTTGTTGTTATTTGTTATTCACCGGTAACCGTTTCTTGTAGAGAAAATACCGTATAATCTCTGTTCAAAAGAAGTTTTTATGAGTTTTGGAAGCTGAATTTGTTCAGCAAGAGTTTGATATCCTGCAGTGAGTTCAATTTTTACTTCCCTGGATTGCAAAATCGGTGGCTGATCATGAGGACATGGATTGAATCACTATCAGGCATGTACCGTTGAGACTCTTATTTTGATTTTCACTTTTTATTCAAACCCAATTTATTCTGGAGTTAACTGGCTGGAATCTTGCTCTCCGTAGCTTTAAGCATTTTAATGAGGTCGGTCAAAGAAGCTGAATGCCTGGCTGGCTTTTCGAAAGCGTGAAACAACATTTATGTTTCGAAATACGGCTTGAATCGTTTACGTTCTTGTTGAGTTCTTTGGGGATTAAATAATAGCCAACCAGAATGTATAGCAAGTGCACGTAACTCATAAAAGTACAGAACATTAATTATTTTATATCTTTCCATATTGATTTTAAGGTTCAAGAAAGATCTGTTACAAGAAGTAATGTACAGAGCAGAGAAAATATTTTGATAGGGTAAAAAACCCACAAGGAATTATAGTGGGGAATCAAAATTCACAACATACTTGGAAAAGTCTTGCAGAAGCTATTACAAATTGAACTCTTTATAACAATTTATTTCTAATTTAGTGAGAAAATTATGAATTTTTCAAGAAGGTCTTGCCATTATTCATTTATACTCAACAAAACTGTATGGAAAAAGTATTTTTAAGCAAAGTCATTTTATCTGTTTCTTTGATCAATTTTCTTTTAGAAAATTATAGTCAGCACATTAAAATGCATAAACAGATTGCCTGTATACATAATCAAGTTATTTTATTGAGTGTATTATAATATGACAAAATAGAAATAATTCTCCTAGAAATTGCCATACTATAGATGTGCATTAAGCATTGAACAGAAAGTACAGTAAGCTGTCAGGACAAAACTAGAGCACCAGGCCAACCCAATGTCATGATAGTAACTTTAGTGTAGAAACAAACATTTTGGCTAATATTTACATACTGATTGTATACAAGTTATTTTATGTTCCTTTAAAAAAGTGCAAAAATTTGTTTGAAAAGGCAATGATTGTTTTATTTATTTTGTTCCTTCTATTAATGAGTGAATTATACTACTGCTCAGTATGATTTGCACCCTGATATTGTATATTTATGTAGGCTTTTCTTGACCATGCTGCACGGGTGCTGTTTGCAAACATGGTTTAACCATGGTATTGATATTGCTTTCAAACATGGTTGACCATGGTATACCATGGTATTGATATTGCTTTCAAACATGGTTGACCATGGTAACGATTTTGCTTTCAAACATGGTTGACCATGGTCTACCATGGTATTGGTTTTGCTTTTAAACATGGTTGACCATAGTTTGTCTATGATGTGACCATGTTTTGACCATGGTCAACCATGAACATTAAATACAAGAACCAAATCGAATTTTACCAATGGCCGACGATAAATGATAAAGTCGTGCAATACGACTCCCCCTGACATAGTTTTGGTCTCTCATGTTCTTGCTCCTCATTGGTTAAGAATGAGTCGATATATTACGTCAGCGAACAGAATCCTCTCTGCGATTATTAATGAGATGCCAAGTCTCGCTCGCTTTTCATTTTGTTTCGGCCATTCCCTTCGGAAATCTGTCGGAACCGGAAGTGCCCGAAATCTGAATTCGACGACTCACCAACGGAAAAAATAACGAGCGAGACTTGGAGCAAGTCTATGAATATATCAAAAGTTGAAATAAGTCGATATGTATCAAAATTTAAAATGCGTAAATCCATTAGTATAGCGGACATGGAATTTAAATTAAGCTACTCTTTTGTACTTGCCTGATTGAATATCTCCGAATATCTCTTTCTCTGATCATGACTTATTTGTCAAAACAATGATTATGCGTGATTTGACATTCAATGATTATGATTGTCCTAACGAGGAGAACGTTGTTTCTAATCCCACCTTGTGCTAGGGTTTCTAACCCTAACATGTACTAGGACTGATTTCTATCATCAACATGTGCTATGGTTTCTGGCTGAACATTTGCTAGACTTTCTATCCTCAACATATGATATGGTTTCTAGCCCCAACATGTCATAGGCTTTCTATCCTCAACAAATGTTATTGATTCTAAACCTAACATGTGCTAGGGCTTTTAACCCCAACATGTACTATAGGGTTCGCAGCCCTAAAATGTGCTAGCCTTTTTAGCCCCCAACATGTGCTAGGCTTTCTACCATCAACATCTGCTAGGGTTTCTAACCCCAATATGTACTAGGGATTCTAGCGTCAACATGTACTAGGGATTCTAGCGCCAACATGTGCTAGGTTTTCTAACCCTAATTAAGGGCTAGGGTTCCTAGCCCCAACCTTTTCAATGCTTTCTATCATCGACATATGTGCTAGGCTTTCTATCCTCAACATGTGCTATGGTTTCTAACCCCGACTTGCGCTAGGGTTTCTAACCCTAATGTGTACTAAGCTTTCTATGATCAACATGTCCTAGGGTTTGTAACCCCAATTTTCACTAGGGTTTCTAACCCCAAAATGTGCTATTGTTTCTATCCTTAACATGTGCTAGGGTTTCTAGCCCCGACGTGTACTAGGCTTCCTATCATCAACATGTGCTAGGGTTTCTAACCCCAACATGTACTAGGGTTTCTAGCGCCATCATGTGGTAGGGTTTCTAACCCTGATTAGGGTTAGGGTTTCCAGCCCTAAAATGTGCTAGGGTTTCTAGCCCCAACATGTGATAGGCTTTCTATCCTCAAAATATGCTATTGATTCTAAACCTAATATGTGCTAGGGTTTCAAACCTTAATATGTGCTAGGGTTTCAAACCCTTATATGTGCTAGGGTTTCTAACCCCAACGTGTTCTAAGGTTTCTAGCCGCAACATGTGCTAGGGTTTCTAACTCCAACATGTAATTTTTATTCTCAACATATGCTATTGATTCTAACCCTAATATGTGCTAGTGTTTCTAGCTGAACATTTGCTAGAATTTCTATCCTCAACATATGCTATGGTTTCTAGCCCCAACATGTGCTAGGCTTTCTATCATTCATGTGCTAGGCTTTCTAACCCCAACTATTGTCATTGTTGCGGTGCCAAGCTCTAACCACACTGAGCTGCCAAGTCTCATATGAGACTAGGTTCAAATCAGTCCCGTTCAAGACTCAGAATCATTTCAATTTGCAGATGCATAAGTTGCTTCATATGCTTCGAGGATCAGATCAATTTGATGCATTATATATGTCCGACCGGACTCGCACGGAAAGTGAACATCGTGGTCTAAGGCATGCGAAAGCGCAGTAGGGTAGCTAAATAGGCTGCGTTCACAATGTATGGCAGAGGGGGGCAGGTGAATTTAGGGGGTATCGGAAAACTTTTCACCAGTAAAATGGGGGGAAGGGGGGCTTAAAATTTTTTTTCAGAGAATTGCGGGGGGATGCAAAATTTTAAGGAGCTACGAGAGATTGCCCGGGGAGATAGTTATTTTTTGGAGGACTTCAGGGGGGAAGGGGGGGGGGGAGGGGTCTAAAAAATGTTTTTATCATTTAAAGATTTTACCTGCCCCACCCCCCTCTGCCATACATTATGAACGCAGCCTTAGGGTAGCTTTCTTGCGAATTGTGACGTAATATCGAGTTGATGCCGAAATCGCTTATTGTATTCAGTTAACACAGAAATCGGATGCTAACGATTCCCTAGAGTACATGATAATCAAGACTCTTTAAAAAAGACCTGTAATTTATTCCGCTCCTGCTTAACCATGAAAGTGACTGAATTTTACTTCACTATCAAAGGTCTGTCACTTTAAATTCCTTTCCCATCAAGAATTCGAGCATCTCTCTCCTCACAAATATCCCTTCTGCTTTTGCTGAGAACATTAATTTAGCAGGAAAAAACACAAGGTCACGAAATTTGAATTGTTCGTTTTTTTTATAATACAATCAACAAAATCACCTAGATTCTGATTCAAAATTGCTCGAAATTGCACTCAATTCCTGATTAAGTTGCTCAATTTTGTTGAGTGCATTATGAACAAAATTATATATTCGCACAACATTCTCGTACAATTCTGAATTCATAGATACTCGTGATGTTTCAAAAGTTCTTAAATTGGACTCACCTAAAGGCTCGTCCAATTTTGAAAACTCTGAAATAATCACTTTTACCTATAAATTCCAATATTGTACTCGATTTGTGGCACTTTGGCACTTAAGAAACGGGTCCATATCATGTTCTTTCTCATGATATGTGCGGAAAAAGGAACCAATTATCGGTTCCCTATATCATGAGCCTTTTACTCATAAAAATATGAATTCATTACATTTTAGAGTATGTTAAATTATTGACCAGTATCATTTAGGTGATTTATATATCGAATATGCGGAGATCAGCGGATAACATCAACGTTTTTTGCAAATCATCGTTGAAAATTTTCAGTATGATACAAAATGCGCACATTTACTTGTATACATATACTTGTATTTCCATTCCTAAAAACTATTAAATGCGTATATAATGGGGTTTACGCTCAACCATATTCTAAGTCAGTCAGTCAGTATCGTTAAATTATCATATCTAGTGAATATCGAAGGAGAGGAAAAAAAGTTGGTTTTATTTGCAGATGACACCACCTTTTTCTTAGGAGACATAACTTCGTTCAACAACGTGTTGGAGTTACTAGAACAATATCATAACTTCTCATCTTTAAAAATAAACGTAAGCAAATCAGAAGTCGGATGGTTAGGAAGAGTAAATCGGGACCAACCACAAGAATGGAATGAAGATTTCCAATGGAAAAACTTTTATCAAGAAGGGATAAAAATACTGGGTATATACTTCTCGTATAATGATAAGTGCAGATATGAACAAAATTTTAAACGGATATTCACTAATTTTCAGACAATTTTATCGTTATGGAAGACAAGAAACCTAACACTTTATGGTAAAATCCAAGTTTTGAGGTCACTCGCGCTGCCTAACTTGCTCTACTTTTGTTCCGTGCTTCATGTTTCAGAAGATTTTGTTAAGATAATAGAGAGTACAGTACAAAATTTCATATGGAATGGAAAAAAACCAAAAATCAAACACAGTACGTTAATTGGCGATTATGAGTTAGGAGGATTAAAACTGCCGGATTTTCAAGCCTGTATACAAAGCTAATCGAGCCAAATGGGCAATTAAACTATTCCGATCAAATGAAGAAAATAAGAATTTAAGTAAAATTCCATCCACATATCTTAAAAGTGTAGGAGGATTTCACCAAATAAAGATAAATTTTGATAGAAAAAGGATACCAAATATTGTTCCAGCTTTTTACAAGAGTGTACTAATAACGTGGTCAGAGATATCAGAAAGTAATAGTGATGAACCAAATGATATATATAATCAACACATTTGGAATAATAGATATATACAAATAGAAGGAAACTCCGTTTTTTATGATTACTTCGTCGACTTGGATATTAAAAACATCTCAGACCTATGTGATGACAATGGTGAAATAACTTGGGAATATGCAAAACGTAAAGGACTTCGGGATAAAGATTTCATGAGATGGGCTGGAATAAAGCAAGCAATCCCGGCGTTATGGAAAAAACAAATAAAAGGAAAAAAGAATGTTTTCAAACAGAATCCTGATAGCTTAAAATTAGGGAATCAAAATAGGGAATTGAGTAAAATAAATACAAAGCAGCTGTAACAGTGGTTCATAGAGAAAAAATTCAAACATCCGACCTCTCAAGGTAATTTAGTAAAAAGAATAAATCAGAATGATCTTTGGGATTGGAATAGTATTTATAATAGGATATATAAGACATCCATAGATACCTATTCTCGATTTTTTCAATATAAGCTTTTAAATAATATACTGTTTCTTAATCGCGATTTACATCGTTTTCGAATTCTCGATTATTCCTCTTGTTCTTTTTGCCATATGCATCCTGAAACAGTCGACCACTTGTTTGTTGAGTGTGTGGAGTCTAAGAATCTATATTTTGAAATTCGTGATCATTTTAAAGAGTTCGGAATAAATTTGCCAGAATCCAATTTGTATAATATATTACTAGGTGTTGATGATATCGTACTTAACTATGTTCTGTTATGTTTTAAAATATTTCTTTATAAATCTAGAGATAAAGAAAAAATACCCACTTTATCCCACTTCAAAAATGTTCTTAAACACAACAGAAGAATAGAGCATAAAATGGCCGAGTCAAAAGGTATTCTTGTAAAGCATAATAGTAAATGGAGTAAAATATCTCTAGCATTAGAATGAAGCGTCTGAATGGCTAGGGGCAACATAGTGTTTTTTGTTTTATATATAAATGTATGTGTGTATGTAGGTGTGTATGTATGTATATATATATGTTTGTATGTGTGTATGTATATATGTATATATATATGTGTGTGTGTGTATGTATGTATGTATGTATGTATGTATGTATGTATGTATGTATGTATATATGTATATATAATATTTTTGTATAAGGCATTAAAATAGTTTTATGATTAAAAAACGTATGTTATAAAAAGTGCTAAAAGGTAAAAATGATAGAAAGCATTCCGTTCTTTTGTTTTATAGTTTGACTCTTTGTCTCCATTTGTAAGACTAGGTTTCACAGGCCTTTTCAAGTAAAATCATTTTATCTATAATAAATTGTGTAGAGTAAATTAAACAAAATAGAACCATAGCTATGTGGAGGAGGTCGGTGTATGTAAAAAAAAAAAAAAAAAAAAAAATAGAACCATAGTTATTTATAGTTATGTGGAGGAGGTCGGTGTATGTAAAAAAAAAAAAAAAAAAAAAAAAATAGAACCATAGTTATTTATAGTTATGTGGTTAAGTAGGAGATGAAGAAAAATTGTAACTTTTTAATATTCATTAAATATATATATATATATATATATATATATATAGCGACCTTTATTAGCGATACACATGAGCCTGATACAAATTCAAGGTCATAAATAAATTCAAACTAGCAGTGGATAATTTAAACCATATCTTAGTGAAATGATACGAAAGAATTCGTGCTTTCATGATGGAAATTAATACATAAATAATTTCATAATCTCTATATACCTTTTGTGCAAGACACTACTGAATAAGTACATCGTTTCGAATACATCTGACAAAAAAAAGTAATGATTTCGTGACACGAGTGTGGGCTTGAAATATCTCTTAGGTACTGAGATGTTAGCCAGCTAAGTATCTCAAACGTTTATCACAGGCTGTTTCCTCTTATTTTTGAATGTTTGAAAAATGATTCAGTACAGCATTTTAATTATAAATCAAAATTCAATAACCTAAAAAAATTCTAATTTCCGAGGATCAAATATTTATCGAATTATCTAGATACCCGGCACCCGGGAACCAATACACGGGGGTTTTTGATTTTTGAAAAAAATCATCAAATAAACAGATCGATAAGAGCATGATACCAAAAGCACTCATTTCTTGACCCTGTTGTACATCACACTCTCAAGATTCACTTTTCCATTCCCATAACGCTGATGAATGCATTCAGGACCTACCACTCTCTTGTACTCCATCGCCAGCTATATTCTAATCCCACGGCGTTGGTTGAATGTCGTCCGTAAGAGCATGATACCAAATGCACTCATTTCTTGACCCTCTTGTATCACACTCTCAAGATTCACTTTTCCATTTCCATAACGGTACTGAATGCATTCAGGACCTACCACTCTCTTGTACTCCATCGCCAGCTATATTCTAATCCCACGGCGTTGGTTGAATATCGTCCGTAAGAGCATGATACCAAGTGCACTCATTTCTTGACCCTCTTGTATCACATTCTCAAGATTCACTTTTCCATTCCCATAACGGTGATGAATGCATTCATGACCAACCACTCTCTTGTACTCCATCGCCAGCTATATTCCAATCCCATACATTGGTTGAATATCGTCCGTAAGAGCATGATACCAAATGCACTCATTTCTTGACCCTCTTGTATCACACTCTCAAGATTCATTCTCTATTCCCATAACAGTAATGAATGCATTCATGACCAACCACTCTCTTGTACTCCATCGCCAGCTATATTCCAATCCCATACATTGGTTGAATGTCGTCCGTAAGAGCATGATACCAAAAGCACTCATTTCTTGACCCTCTTGTATCACATTCTCAAGATTCACTTTTCCATTCCCATAACGGTGATGAATGCATTCAGGACCTACCACTCTCTTGTACTCCATCGCCAGCTATATTATAATCCCATGCGTTGGTTGAATATCGTCCGTAAGAGCACGATACCAAATGCACTCATTTCTTGACCCTCTTGTATCACACTCTCAAGATTCATTCTCTATTCCCATAACAGTAATGAATGCATTCATGACCAACCACTCTCTTGTACTCCATCGCCAGCTATATTCCAATCCCATACATTGGTTGCGGAATATCGTCCGTAAGAGCATGATACCAAATGCACTCATTTCTTGACCCTCTTGTATCACACTCTCAAGATTCATTCTCTATTCCCATAACAGTAATGAATGCATTCATGACCAACCACTCTCTTGTACTCCATCGCCAGCTATATTCCAATCCCATACATTGGTTGCGGAATATCGTCCGTAAGAGCATGATACCAAATGCACTCATTTCTTGACCCTCTTGTATCACACTCTCAAGATTCATTCTCTATTCCCATAACAGTAATGAATGCATTCATGACCAACCACTCTCTTGTACTCCATCGCCAGCTATATTCCAATCCCATACATTGGTTGAATATCGTCCGTAAGAGCATGATACCAAATGCACTCATTTCTTGACCCTCTTGTATCACACTCTCAAGATTCATTCTCTATTCCCATAACAGTAATGAATGCATTCATGACCAACCACTCTCTTGTACTCCATCGCCAGCTATATTCCAATCCCATACATTGGTTGAATATCGTCCGTAAGAGCATGATACCAAATGCACTCATTTCTTGACCCTCTTGTATCACACTCTCAAGATTCATTCTGTATTCCCATAACAGTAATGAATGCATTCATGACCAACCACTCTCTTGTACTCCATCGCCAGCTATATTCCAATCCCATACATTGGTTGAATATCGTCCGTAAGAGCATGATACCAAATGCACTCATTTCTTGACCCTCTTGTATCACACTCTCAAGATTCACTTTTCCATTCCCATAACGGCGATGGATGCATTCAGGACCTACCACTCTCTTGTACTCCATCGCCAGCTATATTCCAATCCCATACATTGGTTGAACATCGTCCGTAAGAGCATGATACCAAATGCACTCATTTCTTGACCCTCTTGTATCACACTCTCAAGATTCATTCTCTATTCCCATAACAGTAATGAATGCATTCATGACCAACCACTCTCTTGTACTCCATCGCCAGCTATATTCCAATCCCATACATTGGTTGAATATCGTCCGTAAGAGCATGATACCAAATGCACTCATTTCTTGACCCTCTTGTATCACACTCTCAAGATTCACTTTTCCATTCCCATAACGGCGATGGATGCATTCAGGACCTACCACTCTCTTGTACTCCATCGCCAGCTATATTCCAATCCCATACATTGGTTGAACATCGTCCGTAAGAGCATGATACCAAATGCACTCATTTCTTGACCCTCTTGTATCACACTCTCAAGATTCACTTTTCCATTCCCATAACGGCGATGAATGCATTCAGGACCTACCACTCTCTTGCACTCCATCGCCAGCTATATTCCAATCCCATATATTGGTTGAACATCGTCCGTAAGAGCATGATACCAAATGCACTCATTTCTTGACCCTCTTGTATCACACTCTCAAGATTCACTTTTCCATTCCCATAACGGCGATGAATACATTCAGGACCTACCACTCTCTTGTACTCGATCATCAGCTATATTCTAATCCCATACATTGGTTGCGGAATATCGTCCGTAAGAGCATGATACCAAATGCACTCATTTCTTGACCCTCTTGTATCACACTCTCAAGATTCATTCCCCATTCCCAGATAACGGTAATGAATGCAATCATGAGCGGGCTCAAAACCTACCACTTTCTTGTACTCCATCGCCAGCTATATTCCAATCCCATACATTGGTTGAATGTCGTCGGTAAGAGCATGATACCAAATGCACTCATGTTTTGACCCTCTTGTATCACACTCTCAAGATTCATTCCCCCTTCCCATAACAGTAATGAATGCATTCATAACCAGCCACTCTCTTGTACTCGATCGTCAGCTGCATTCCAATCCTACGAGCGCGGCTACCTCTGGAAGTGGTGGTAGGGAGCGCAAGTTTTGAAAATATAAGAGACTAGGGGGAAAAGTGGGAGAAGGATTGGATCGGAAAATATGAGATACTAGTACCTCACCCATATGTCACATATATATCACATGTGAGTAGCGTCTATTCGATTAGTCTTGCCCATTATTCTAAATTCCAGTACATTACAATTAAATCTATTAGTTAGTTTATAGATAAACTTGATTGCAGAAACGTTGTAGTATACATTTATACAAATATCTAATGAGATGCATAATGCAAAATAACCATTTTCAACGCTTAAAACCAACTGATTTATAATCATTAGACATGAAAAAATATTTTGACAGTCATTGAATGAAACAAACAATAAATAAAGCGATTTTTCTGTTTTGCATATCATTAAATATACTGAATAAATTAGATATTTGAATAAATGTATACTGCAACGTTTCTGCAATCGAGTGTAAATTTTTATCTCCGCGCGCCCGTGTAATATCCTCTATTTACATTACAATCTTCTTAGACTACATTCACGAATCCTTAGCCGGTAGAGCAGAGCATTGGTTGTGCTTGTGCTGTTTTTGCTTACAACGTCAGGACAAATACTTTTTCCAGCACTCTTTTTTTACAATGTCTTTTCAGAGACTTTTATGCATAGAATAACTTCAAAACGCTTTACATGATAGACTCTAGCTTACCACAGAATCAAGCATGTGTGTTTGAAGGCCACCTTATAATAATAGCTCTTTGTTAATTAAGAAGACGAACGTCCTTAATGACAAATTGACTAAACTAATTATATATGTAAAAATTATGATAAAATATAATTAATGACAGAGTGCTCACACTAAATCCCTGAAACAAATACTAATTTTTAGCACTAAATAGTAATATTAAACAATAGAAAACAAAGGATTCTGTATGAAATAGTACTAATTAGTACTATTTAATGTTCACGGTTTTAGTGCGTGCACTCTACAGCAAAAATAAATTATTAAATACTTATCTAAAAAGGCATTTATTTAAGAAAACTTTCTTAAAACGCTCAGTTTTTGATGGGAGAATAAAACTATGTACTCTATCTCTTAAAGTGCTTATAAGCCTTTACACAATATTTTCAGAATTGATTCTTTAAATAGTGAATAGTTGATTGTGAAAATAATTCATCATTTAAATGTTGGGTCTTTGAGATACGAAGGTTTATATTCCCAATATGTTAATGACTATGACGTAACATAAGGGATCATTTAATATATACCATTGCACTCGTTCTGGAATACAGTATTTTAAAAGCATCACCCTTTTACTCGTGACTCACGTAAAGGTTCTTACAAATTTGTTTTCAAAAAATGTCCAGCATTCAATACTAAACGTTGCCACAAAATAACTCAAATCCCTTATGTTACATCATAGTCATTAACATATTGGAAATATAAACCTTCGTATCTCAAAGACCCGACATTCAAATGACGAATTATTTTCACAATCAACTATTCACTATTTGTAGAATCAATTTTGAAAATATTGTGTAAAGGCTTATAAGCACTTTAAGACCCTGGTCCTCTTGGGTGGAAGCAGAAGGAAAAGAGGGTGATTAGGCTGAGTTACTTTATCCCATAATCTTAAATCTGATTTTTCAATTATGTCTTTCACTGGAACTGTATTCTTAATATAACCAAACTTAAAAGCCCTATTCTGAAAAACATCTATTTTATATAAGTACAAACACTATAAGTGTGTAACATAAATACCACTAAATATTGCTAAATTATGCTAATCCTATTTTTTTTCTATTGTTTAATTAGCATTATTTACTACTAAATACTGCAAAGTGTTGCACACTTTTAGTGTTTGTACTCTAGAACAGCCCCAAACTGAACTGGCATAGGTGAATAGAACCATAATGATAGATTGGAAAAGGTGATGGAGGCAGTCCAAACTATAACCATATTTCTTACAAATCCTTAGTATATACATTCTCTTCCCTGCCTTTTTAAGTAAGTTATCAAATTGGATGTCCCAATTGGTAGGGTTACTATGGAAATGAACACCCAAAAGTTTAATGTGTTACTTGTTCAATACCCTGTATGGAATTAGGAATAGGTGCCACAGCTTTGCCCTTGACAACAAGTTCTTTAGTCTTAGATAAATTAATATCCATTAAATTATCCTGAGCCAACTTCTTAATGGAGTCTACCTCTTGGATAGAACAATCATTATTACCAATCCTAAAGGTACTTAAAGTTATATCATCTGTGTATTTAACCAAAATAGACTTAGAATTAGTAATAGGTTTGATGTCATTTAGCATAACTGAAAAGAGCACGGGACCCAAAATATTGTTCCTAGGGGAACGCATTTATTTATAGATACAAAAAGAGTAAATATACCATCACTAATGACTCTCTGTTGTCTATGAGTAAGAAAATCCACTACCCAGTTAAATATATATGGGTTAATAGGCAATTGTCTAAACTTATTCAGTAAGATGAAGTGGTTAACTGAATCAAAGGCTTGCGAGAAATCAAAGGCAAATACCCTTACGCTATCAGCCATCCCATCCAACCTTTTCATCCACATATGTTGGCAATGGAATAGTGCCAATGTGGTATTACAACCTTGTTTATAAGCAAACTATTTCTATTTCTATGATTGGTCTAATCTCTAAGTTATAAATTATACATTCAAAGAGTCTGATAATAATGTCAGTCAAAGATATTGGATGCAGTTGATTGATAGTCTGAAGTGGAGATTCTTTAGGTATAGGAGTTATGCTAGCAACTTTCCATGTCAGTGGGACTGATTGAGCTTCAATAGATAGGTTGAATAAGTGAGTAATAACTGGAGCCTGAGTTCTAGTGCAAATTCCTTCCAGAACCAGCACTGAATACAATCCGGACCTGAGGCTGTTTTTTAACACTTGATAGGAACTTGAATGTGGTAGATTCATCAACAGGCATTCTTGTATGTTCCGTAATTTCCAATAAAATAGGAGTTTTATATTTAGTATCTGTGTTAATTCCTTGAAAAATAGTATCTATATCTTCCAGACAGAAGATTGAACTAAGTGGGACATCCTTTGCCTCTCTACCAGTGATAGTGTTTACTGTCTTCCACCACTACTGCTTAGTAGTGGATCCATGCTTCTCATTTTTGCTTTTGACGGAGTTGATCTAATCTGATTTTCAATTATGAGTTCACTTATCCTTGGCAGAGGTGAGTTTGCTTCAACAATCATACCTTTCTGGGAAAAACCTTTGTCTTTTCTTTAACAGATACTTTACAAGAGGTGTAATAAATACAGGATCATTCGATGACATCTTAACCCTTTTCATGGGGAAACAGATTGCAATCGCAGGTCATACTACAGTATAAAAACGAGAAACTGCATTGTTTAAGTCCCTTCCAAATAGCTCACTCCTCCAGTCAATTCCTTTCAGGAACTTAATCATTGCTAGTTTGCAGTGTGATCGAGTATCCCGAAATTCAACCCATTTTCTTGCATGTGGCTTTGGTCTTTATTTTGGGATGAACCACCACACACTTGTGATCAGTGTTAATCAGGCTATTTATGCATCTTACAGATCCAAAGTCTAGTGGTGCATTAGTTAAGAAAACATCCAAAATTATTCTGCCACTAGTTGGTTTCTTGACGAGTTGAGAACCACCTCCAATCCTTTCTTTTCTGTCTTTAGTTATAAGATTAAAACCACGTGGAGAGACCAGGTTCTTGTCAAAACGGTCATGTAGCCACGTCTCGGACATAAAAGAAAGATCTATTTGGTGACTGGATAGATCTCCTTGAAGAGCTTGAACAGCTCCAGTTTCATTGTCTCCTTCGGTGTCATTGCCTTTAGTTAATATTATTGGCTTTCTTTTCTGGCCGAAAGCCGAAAAGTTTGTTTCGTGTGCCTTTTACGAGCCTTGAAAGTAAACTACTTCTAGAAAGGGGTAAACTGCTTCTATCTAAGTTCTAATTCCTATAAAGTTCTTATACAAGACACAAGTATCCAGGTATAAGCTTCGACGTATAACAGCTGACAGTAAATAATGAAGGCTCATGATATAGGGAACCGATAATTGGTCCCTTTTTCCGCACATATCATGAGAAAGAACATGAAATGGACCACTTTTATACCTCACTTTGGTGCATCTCAATCTGCGCATGAGCAAAACATTTCCCTAGCAACCAACCGCGCGAAGTCTGGTAAATAGGTAATAAAAGTCACGTACACAGAAATCCGTGCAAGCAAATCGAGTACGCACAGGAGCTGATGTTCAATCAAATCTTTCTCTGGGATGCATATCTCGTGCTTTGGTAACTATTCTACAAATATTATTTCAACTAATTGACTTTCTGAGGATGGAGATTGGGGAATACGTACCTGGAACGAAATGGCGTACTCGGAGATGAAATTAAAGAAAAACACTCCCACGTGTAAGTCTTATATGAGTTAATACTAACCAAAAGAAAGGTTTGTGATAAGCTTAAGTTAAACCCAAAAGACGCAATTCATAGCCTAATACTCGCCAAATTCTTTAACTTGTAAAACCAATTTGCCAGATATAAGGCTTTCAGTTTGTATTTAAAAAGTTTAAAGTTGTCTTCAGCCGCATACGTACTTCGAAAATGACGTTCAAGAATTAAATGCAGTCAAAAGTTTCACGAGCGATTCTTCTAGATCACGACTTTATCTTTTAATTATTAAAGGGACGTATGAAAATTCATAGAAATATCCCCGTCGTATTTGATTTTATAATCTTTACTCAAAGACACCAATGTTTTTATTATTATTATTATTGTGTAGCGTATCCTTCTTAATACCACTGTCTTCATTGGCTGTGAGCTAATCGTTAGATTACGAGCCCACAAACATTGTTATATACAAACTGTTTCATTTTTCTCATACTCTGATTGGGCAAGTGAGTATCATGTGAACATGAACAAGTTTCGATGTTTGCCCGGCAACAACTCCCAGAGGGCAAAAAAAGGTGATTGCAAGGGAATGATTGACACAAAATTTAGGGAAATAATCAAAATTTTATATGATGAATTCACATTTTACACATTGTGCGCATGGATTGAAAGTTTCATAAATCCTTATTAATAACTCTTACTCACATGCTTTTAATTCAAAGAGCGTTGAAAAAGTCATATATGATGGCCATGAATTTGTTTTCTGCATTTCTTTGATGTTTTTGATGTTTTTTTTTTGAAGTGATACTTTAAACCCTTAGGTTACTCTGTAGTGCAGATATTTCCCTTGAATTCTGATTGCTACTTCATTTCCCAACTGGTCAAAATTTGTATAATTAATGAAGCCTGGGATGACGTCACAGTCAGTAACATAATGGTAGTATATAAACCTTCATACCTTCATCCATTCAATTATTGTAGACTAGGGAGTTAACAGAAAAACAAAAGGTCAAATTCGGCCTTCCAAGCTCATGCTCATAATGAGCAAACTGTGACTGTTGAGAAGGATCATTTAGAGTTCATAATTCTAATTCAATGTACTATTTTATTAGAAACACCGACGCAGTCCACGCTAGTGTTTACTAGCCATCATCTAATTCAATGATTCATTTAAGGCACATGCACTACTTTGTGATGCTGTACTTGATGACTCTCATAAGATGTATAATAACTGAGTCAGACTACTACCTGTACCTATACCACAAACAAAATTTAATTGAAACCTCTTGCTTATAATTGCAATCCACAGTGTCCAGCAACAAACACTGGAGGCATTTCAAAGAAAAAAGGTAGAGGACCTATCAATCATGATCAAGAAATGAACTTGAAAAATGGACATCTACATAATATGGTATACGTCATGAAAGAAATATTGCCAGAGAATTCAGGTAAAAAAAACCTCACATTTTTATAGTCAAAAGACCCATCAGACAAATTTAAAAAAGAAAATAATGTGATTGAGGAATTTCTATATTCATTTACTGGTCACAGAAGAGTCCCTAGGCTTACAGAGAGTGATGGTCGTAAAATATTTTTTTTTGCAAAAAATATAGTGACTATATATATTTAGTATAAATATTTTGAATGATCAAATTTTTGATTATTATTTGTTTTAATTTTTCTTTGACATATTCTCTTAATATTATAAAGTGCCCTTCACCCCTCAGACTCACAATACCTTTAGTACTTGTTCTACATGAAGTAAAAAGTCGAATGGTAACATATATCTTATAGAGGCTGGAAAGTGTTTTGTGCTTTCACATTATGAACAAAAAATTTTTTATGGCTATATGACAGCAAGTAAACCTGGAAAGCCAAAGACTATAAACCAGAGATCACAATGAACATGAAAAAATGACGTAAGATGCTGCTATGACAACATCAGAACCATTGCTATTCCATCAAAAGTGTTTATTTAAAGTGCAAACGAACCCTTTGACAATAACTTCATTACTGGTTCTGCATAAAGTAAATAGCTGATTGGCAAATTATTTCTTGATTTGAGTGATGCGTCTCTAAGTTATGAAGGTTTATACTTCCAATATGTTAATGATGGTGACATCAGGTAAGGTATTTAGTAGTAGGGGTTGCCATGCATTTAAAAGAAATGATAAAGCTTAAGGTAGTTACGAACCTTTGCTAATATTTTCTTAAACAATATCTTACTTTGACTACCTACCTAATAACCTGAAAAAATATTTCGTTATTTCATGCAAATTTTGAGGTGAAATTAAACATATTTCTAAACAAGCCGAGATTTTTATTGCCTGGATGACCTGCTGGTCGGTTTTGTAGACAAATATATGACTTTATAAGAATGAGGTCATCTGTTTTATGAGTCGTAAGTCTGTGATTCATGAGTCGATTAAAATAAATTATAATATGCATATCTCTCGTGAACATTATCAAAAATGGTACCGGTATTGAAGTTATAGCCAGTATTTCATATGTCTAGTTTTATTGTCCAGCCAACTGAACACTAACACAGTAAACCAAAAACATCAGGTGAAAGTAATCCAGTGAAAAATTTCGAGGCTAACTAAAGTGTGAGTCTGCGAGTCCGAGCCTCTGTGTGCGAGCCATGAGCCTATATTTTGTGAGCCTTCAGTTTAAGCATACAACTTTTGTAATTTTGAACCTTTTTTTTTTTGTACATTACTATCTGGTTCATATTCACCTACGTGGTGGATGCACGAACCCGGGAGATAAGTTAACTCCTAACTATGATGCCGTTTAAGCTACTGCAAACTTAAAAATGATCAAGAGTTTTACGTCCTGTTTAGTGAATAATGTTGTTACACATTCATATTTATCTGGTTTAAACCTCTAAAACAAATTCCACCAGTGAAATTGGAAGGCTAGGTCAGTGGTATACCTTCAAAAGGATAGTACTTTATGGATTGAGCATCCAATGTATTCTACAAATTAAGATGTATCTTACTTGCTGGATTAGGCCATAATGACATAATTATAACAAAACTTATCAAACCTTTTTCAAAACAACAAATATCTTAAACAGCAAATTGATGACTTTGAAGGACAAGGAATAAGTAGATTTCACAAGTTTTTATACAAATTCTTTTATTAAGTCTTGTCATTCAATACTTCAGTTCGAGTTCTCTGTTGCTCAGTTTTAGCATCGATTGGGCATAAAATATCCAGCTCTGAGAGCATAAACTCTGAAATTCTAAAGCAATTCCTCAGTTATGAGACATTATTATAATTTGGTCATTAAAGGATTTTTAAGATAAAAAATCCAATATTTTTGAGCAGATTTCTAACTAAAATGAGAGTTTACTTTTCTCACCTTTTCACAGGCATCCTCAATCTTGAATTCTAGACTATGATATTCATGTTTTGGCGCGAAAATATGTATTGGCGCTAAAAAAGGCTCGCGCCTTGCATATCAGAGACTCGGGCTCGCAGACTCGCAGTTAATTCGTAACCCCCAAAAATTTTGATATTAGTTTCTCTGCTGATTAATTTGCTGCATGTATTGTGAAACTTACCCTAGAGCTGAAATCCATTTCTTCCCATGGTAATTGTTTTAAAACACCAACCAACTTGGCGTTTTCGAACTTTAAAATTTTCTAACCATTAACTGGACTTGTACTCCAACTCGACTCTAATGTTGTTCAAGTTTGAACCAATAGTTGATATTTTATGCACCGAAAATTGAACTACGATATCTGTACTACTAACAGACTTACCAAACTCAATAGGTTTTGAGATAAGACCTGTTTTTATTAGAACATCTCACTGCAAAGCTGCACGAATACTCGCCGATTTTTGTTTATTCGCTCCAGTCTATCCGTGCATTTTAGCCCTGCTATAGACATTGTATAGATGGCGGCCACCGAATCCTTCTATAACAAATGGTAGCAATAATCTATCCAAGATCGTTTGGTGGTATTCCAACAACTAGAATATAAAATATTATTAATTTTCCTATTTGACTCATATCATGACTCATTGACTCATGACTCATGACTAGCTCATGACTCATTTACTCATGCGGCTCATTCGAACGTCTTTCTCTGTAATAATTGATAAACAAAAATTTTTATTTGACTCTTTTTCATTCCAAATTCTAGACATATGTTATAACCAGGGACATATTTTGAGGTGCAGAATTGCATACAATAATTTTGCTTCTAGAATTTAGTTTCAAGCTTATTTGCAACTCCTCAAATAAATTTTATAACTTGAAATTCTAGATGAAATCAAGACCTGTCTTAGATTACTCGACTAGGCTTCTTGATTGTTGGAATCCTTCACTTTTCATACATGTACAAAACCTTCAGTAGGTATATTTGGAACAAAATCTGAATCATGTGAATATAACCCCCTAACAATCTCTTATAACTTGAGAACCAAGTTGGTGACCCTTTTTTGCTTTTTTGGACATCTTTAAAGGACTATTTAAAACAAGTTCATGTATGAATTCTTTCTGTCTGGTACTACCTTTAATGTTTAGTCAAAAGTCTTTAAAAAGTGATGACATCATGATTTTACTAACACAAGGAAAAAAAAAAGTCTTTTCAAAAGATTTTGATAAATTTCCATTTTAAATTGTCCCTTTTTTTGTTTCTTTACTAAAATAACCACTAAAATAAACCCCTACTACCATGACTCTAATAGTTGGCTATAAAATATATGTACATTTTTAACTTTATGCTCCCTATATTTTGATCATTAGGAGGTACAAAGAGATTATGTTCCTATTTTTTTCAAAACAAATTATTTTTGCATGTCAAGTAAAAGCATGCCGCTTCGATTCCCTGCTATGCTGTGAAAAACACAGAGAAAAACTCTACATTTTTAACTCGTGGATACGCGAAGCGTAGAAACGAGTTATTGTGAGTGGTCTGAATATGAAAATGTGTCACTCGCTCACTCGCTCACTAAGATGTTAGCAGATCGATAATTAAACGTTTAGCGATCGTCTTACGTCATTTGATTACGAATATTACACGACACTAGCAAGCACAAAGCTCTTATACCATATAGATTACTTTGTTATTTTATATGAGGAAATGAAATGCTGATGTTCCATGTGGGATCAGTTTCTAGCACTTGTAGGGCGCCGTGGGGGCCCACTGTTCATGCGCACACTCGCACATAGTTTTATCTTCGAATTATTCATATTAAAAGAATCAAGGAAAGATGCAAGTTGAAATGAAATTATACGATTAACACCTGAAATAAAATTTCAATGACTTAGACCTTTTTTTCTTATGTATTTTAAAAAGTAAACAAACACGCTTATTAGGTACAACGTGATTTTTCAGAATGCTCGTAGATCGAGCCGGTTATCGAAAAAAGCTATTTTAATTAGAACTCAAGAAGAGAGTCTGATTTCAAGCTCTGGAGGACTTTATTCTCCATACAGACAGCTCAAAGTCACGGCGGTATTCAGGAATAAAATCTCACAAACTCGATCGAGCGAAGTTTTAATATTACTGATCAACAGTTGTATTTACTAAGTGACTTCTTAAGAAAATAATCAATGTAGATGTACGTAGATAGTAGAAAAATAGTAAAAGACGAAAAAAAGAACAATTCCAATGGAGTTTTGAAGGAAGTTCGGCCAGTTTTGTCATTTAAATAAGCCGTTCTGAATAAAAAGTAGATTGATCGCCACGCATTACAAGATTACAAACAGCCGAAGCAATGCTCAGATTGTATGTTGAAATGTGCGAAGGTCTAACGAGAATTCGCTCCAATAAATAATCATTAATTTACCGACTTGGATGAAGACAAAATAAATATCATTTCTAAATGTATTTCTATAAAATATTTGCTTAGTTCACAGTGTAAATAAATAGTTTCATTTGAAGTAGGAGCCGTGACCCCTGAAGGTCAAGATAAACAGTAATGTAAATCAACACGCATAACGCAACGCTTTATGTTGATCGTCCCGATTGTATCATAAACGGTCGATTATCTTGTATATTCAGTTTTGAGCTCGTAGGTCGAATGATTCCTGGAATAAAACACACAGCCCGCTTTGAAACTGAAAACAGAGAAAGCGTTTTTAAATAGATCTTCTTCCAATTGTACTCTATACTTGACTCAGTTGACTCTATCGCGAAGTCGTAGTCGAAGTCGTCTTTCGTATTAATTGAAGTTCAGACAATTTTCAATTCCAAACTCAACAAACTAGCGAAGAACTAGAAGCTAAAAGGAAGATAATAAGGACGATTACTCATCTTACTAGATAAATTGAGCATTCAAAATATTAAATCGAGCGAAATATTTGGAATCCGTTTAAGGTGGCTCGACCCCCTCACGCTTGACCGCTACCTTCCACTTTTGGAACGCTAGTGCATAAACGTCTTTTATCCCATTGCAAATCTTTTTTGCACATAAGTCGCATAAAGATTGAATTAATGTTTGATGCAGTTTTTTATGAGATCGGACGTCACAACACGTGATTATAATGAAATATTGGATTTCGTTTAGAAAATAATTTTAGCCTTGCAGAGCGTTCAACACTAAAATGCTTCGTACCACATAATTATATACTAGATGCCTCCATTTGTGGGGATTTTTGAAAAAATCTATCTAGCTAATAATGAGATATTTGAGATTATTTAAATATAGTGCATAATCTACTTCAAAACTAAACAATGGAATTCATACGGCCGAAATTAATATTTCAGAGCTATATATTCACAAAAGTCATTGCTCATTTAGTTTTACTCTGTATCTAGTTTTAAAAGGAACATTTTGAAGGTAATCGACTTATGCGATTTTGTGAAAACGTATAGTGCAGAAGACGGGGTAAACATTTGATGCGCACTTTTCATCGCAGTTTTCTAGTCAATCTTACTAGATCTTCCATTATTCTAAAATTCGCTGATCATTTCTCTCAAAATTACGTCAGGATACAAATTTGAACTTAAACTAATACTACACAAAATTGCAAGACTATTGAACTCATTTAAAGCGATCTAAAGCGAACGAGAAATACAGAAAACATTGATCGTTTCCCAACGATTTGATGCTCTGGGAATTCTATTGTTTGCTAATGATCATAACATCAAATTCTTTCGCACCATGCACGGTCTCATCTCGCTTGGCTGCTTTCCGATTTACCCCCTTTAAATGAGTTCAATAGTCTTGCAATTTTGTGTAATATTAGTTTAAGTTCAAATTTGTATCCTGACGTAATTTTGAGAGAAATGACCCGCGAATTTTAGAATAATGGAAGATCTAGTAAGATTGACTAGAAAACTGTGATGAAAAGTGCGCATCAAATGTTTACCCCGTCTTCTGCACTATACGTTTTCACAAAATCGCATAAGTCGATTACCTTCAAAATGTTCCTTTTAAAACTAGATACAGAGTAAAACTAAATGAGCAATGACTTTTGTGAATATATAGCTCTGAAATATTAATTTCGGCCGTATGAAATCCATTGTTTAGTTTTGAAGTAGATTATGCACTATATTTAAATAATCTCAAATATCTCATTATTAGCTAGATAGATTTTTTCAAAAATCCCCACAAATGGAGGCATCTAGTATATAATTATGTGGTACGAAGCATTTTAGTGTTGAACGCTCTGCAAGGCTAAAATTATTTTCTAAACGAAATCCAATATTTCATCATAATCACGTGTTATGACGTCCGATCTCATAAAAAACTGCATCAAACATTAATTCAATCTTTATGCGACTTATGTGCAAAAAAGATTTGCAATGGGATAAAAGACGTTTATGCACTAGCGTTCCAAAAGTGGAAGGTAGCGGTCAAGCGTGAGGGGGTCGAGCCACCTTAAGAATGTCAACAAGCTTAAAGAGGGCACAGGAAGACCAATCTTCGAAAAGTGCAACAAGTATTCACGAGTTCGCCTAAGGGCCTTTGATTAAGCTTTATAGTTCCAGGAAGAATATTGGGTTTGTAGGAAAGTTACTATTGGCTTTTTACTTCACAGCAGAAAAGCATTTCTAAATTATTTAGTACATAATAAAATGATTCTTTAGTTTGAAAACTACAAAAAGACTTTCATGATGACAATGTTTAGCGATTGAAGAAAGATTTCAAAACTATGATTACACAACTAGATATTGATTTGACAAACGGTAAATTTTCAATTTGCATAATATGTATTCCAAGTTTGTTTTTATTCAAGTTTTATAGTTAGGTTTAAATGTAGAGAAACTGCCCAAACGAACTGTAATGGCCAATTCCACATTAAAAACAATTCAAATCCCTCATTTTTCCTCAAATATTTTGGTAATGAAATGCAGGAACCCTGAAGGCTATATTAAAAATATTGCGTTGCTTGAATATTGACCCACCTAATCCAGGGGGAAGCATACTCTAGCAATAATGCATAGGTGCCTAAGGTCTTATCTCTCAATAGGACTCTTTAAAATCCAATTTTCATCATAGCAGACTTTTAAACTGCCAAATATGTGTTGAGGACATTATAGGTTATATCTCAAAGAATTAAAGCTAAAGCTATTTCAATATTCTAGCAATAATGCATAGGTGCCTAAGGTCTTTATTGGATTCTTACAAATCCAATTTTCATCATAGCAGACTTATAATCTGCAAAATATTTAGTGTTGCGGACATTACGTAATGTAAAAAAATTCAAAGCTAAAGCTATTTTAATACTCTAGGTGCCTAAGGTCTTATGATCTCTCAATGGGCTCTTTCAAATCCAATTTTCATCAATTTTTAAGTAAACAAATTCTCAAGCAATTGATCTTTTTTCGCACAATATTCATGGAACTGCTTAGAAGTTATACCATAGTATTATGTGAAAATCTGTGATGTCATACACTCCACACTAAACTTTACTCCATACATTTCTCTGTTGTTTTTTTTTTTTGTAATCAAAATATTATTTTATACTCAGTATTGAAGAAAAGAAACGGCCATAAAATGATTCTAACCACAAGTTACAATACAATACAATACAATTTTATTTGGCACCTTATACTAATAGTACATGAGTGTTTGATTCCAAATATATTATAGGTATATATATATATACTATGTATTAGATAATTTTCTTAATTCATTTTCACGTATCAGCATACATTGATGAATGTATGCTGATATGGCTCTTTGTAGAGACGCTGATTTTGAATTGATTAAGAACATAAAACGACTGTCAGCGCTCATATTGTTGAAATTAATGCTGGTGTTTTTTTCTATGAACTCTCTTAAGTTGTTTCTATGAGAGTTATATAGTGGACACCAAACTAGAAAGTGTTTTTCGTTTTCTACTCCCGACTTACACACTGGGCAAATCCTTTCATCGTAAATGAGATAAGGCCTCTTATACCTCCCCGTTTCTACTTCAAGCTTATGGTTACTAATTCTTAATTTTGTAAGCGCCACTCTGTGCTTAATATTGGTGACTTGACTTAAATATTCTTCAAAGTTATAATCCGTTTTGAACTGACGAAAGACTCTGAGTTTATTTTTATGTCTGTCGTCTTTCCTTTCATCATTGTGGAGATTACTCCATAAAATTTGCCTCTCAATGTCATATATTCTTTGGGTTATTATTTTTCCATATTCATACCATCTTGGAGAAAGTTCATTTTGTTTCATCCAAATTATCCCCAATCCGAGTTGTTCTAAAGTAGTTTTAATTTTTATGCTCCAAAAGGCTTTTTTAGTTTCATTTTTAATATCTTGGTAGACTTCGGCTGAAAGTTTTTTTGGGTGTAGTTCCGACGTTATAATTTTATGCCAGAATTTAAAGCTTCTACTGCATGCTTTGCATTTTAGCGGAAACCTTCCTAACTCAGCTCTGCATGCAAGGTTACTAGCATTCTTTGTCACCTTGAGGAGCATTTTGCAAAATTTCAAATGAACAAGTTCCATGGGCTCTTGGTCTTTGGTGCTTAATGTTTCGATACCCCATATCTCACTTGCGTATAGAAGTATTGGTGTAACAAGTTATGGACATGAAGTCCCTAAGAGGCCCGGGGGGGGGGGGGGGGGGGGGTGTACTTCGCCAGGATTTGGGTAGGGGTGTTCCGCTGGGATTCTGAAAGGTGTACCCTGTTTATGACAAAAAAACTCAATTATAGACCCTATTTATGACAAAAGATATAATTAATTGCACTGTGTTCCTGTTTCAATTATCATGTCAGCTTGTGTATTGTTTTTTTTTGATGACCATAATAACCAGTTTCGGTCAATACGAAAGTAGAAACCCTGAATCTGACAGGAAACTCAAGGAGAACTAGGAATTTGAGTGAAATTGCATACCCTGTTTATGACAAGAAGCTCGAAAAACCATACCCTGTTCAGCGGATCATCCCCGTATAGTCCATATATGGGAGTGCTAATAAGAGGAGGGCTTAAATAGAATTAAAGTAAAACATGAAGTTATTTACGACGAAATGTATGGAGTGATGTTTAGTGTTGAGTGTATGATGTTACAGACATCTATAAAAATTTGTAAAATTATAATATTTCCCATTGGAATATTAAGAAACTTTTTAAAGTTTCAGCCGAATTAAATTCCCAAAGATTTTCATGCTAGTCCCCCTTTAATTTACATAAATATGTAACTAACAAAATAATGAGAGACCAATAACAAGTACAGCACAGAACATCAGGCGGGGAGGGGGGTCTGGGTCTTTAGATAGCAAACAAGTTTTTGTCTGTTAAAGAAAACAGAAAGCGGTCGTTTGGCAAGTTCAGCAAGAAAGACATATCAAAACACTTTAAAGCATCGAAATCAACTCAGACTAATAATAGACCCTTTTTGGGTTGCAAATTATGGCTGTGTTTCTTGATTACGGACTCATTTACTCGGGCTTAGTTTCGATTTCGTGAAGAATATTCACATGTTCCAGTCAAGGTCTGTCAAGTTTCAAAGTGTTTGTGTTGTTGAAGTTGTGCATTCTTTACTTTACCGTTGGTATTTGTGAGTAATTAATAGACACTGATACGAGCCCCCCTTCCCCCCAATAATTTTACCCCTGCTAAGGGCCTGTACATGCAGTAAGTATAGACCAGTACATTACGTAATGTATTTTGTCTGGACAAGTAAAAAACCCACAAAAAAGACAGGCCACTTTAAGATAAGATTTTTTGTTGCAAAAAAGAGAACATGTATCTCAGAGTTAACTTCCCAAAAAATGTTTTCAAAAGGTACACCTACTTGCAAGAACGTTGACATACGAAAATAGAACATTAGTAATTTAGTGAGAAAGGAATACATTAAAAGACAAAAGAAAAAGTTCAGCTTCAGTGATCTTCTTTTGTTTTTTAATATAATTCCTATCCCACTAAATTACCAATGTTCTATTTTCGTATGTCAATGTTCTTGCGAGTTGGTGTATATATATTTTATAAAAAGTTAATTTATAGTCACTTACAAATTTATTGGTTGGGCTTCCTGTGGTTACACTAGTGAGAACTAAATCCATAATAATAATAATCACCAAGAAACTTGCTGTAATCTAAAACTAGTGACGAGAAAATGAACTGAGAGAAGGAATCCCCATGCCCCTTCATGTGCACACTTTGATGCTATTTTTAGAATGATTGATGCTATTTTGAACTCGTTACCATGCCCGCGCGATAATCATGCTTCCCTATAATGCCTAGTTTTAGGTTAGAAAAGCACCATATTTCGTTACGTCCACGACAAAAACACAGGCTTTTGTTTACTGCAAGACATGACAGCCACCTACCCTCAAGAAATCAACCAATCAGGTTCTTCGCTCAAAATATCTCCAAGCTAAAAATAGCATCAAACTGTGCACATGATGGTTACAAGGCTATAATTATAGGTAGGATTCCTTGTCCGATCTCTTAGTTCATATTCTCTTGCTAGTGATGTATCTTGATATTACTACAAGTATCTTCTTTACTAATACAATAGATCAACTTTAAACTTGAATTTCAAGGCAACAATCCAGAGTGTAATGTCTGCAACACATTGTTTTTGTTTTATTTTATTTTATTTAATTTAACAGCTTTATTGGCAATCTACAATCAACAAGAGAAAATAATTACGAAAATGGAAGAAAAGAACAAGGCTGTAGAAAACCAAAGGGGAGAGGCAAACGGGATGTGCATGGAGTACCCATGCGAGGCAGCTCCCCTCAAAATTAAAAGATATATATTAAGGAAACTACAAAGTAATTGTTTCATTCTACTTAAGTTCTATGACAGGAACATTCTCTAATAGCTGACCAGGTACACTGGAATGTCAAAAATGTTTTTGACGAGAAGAAGAAGAATTATATTGGAAACAAAGTTCTTAAATGAGGAAACATTAATTTGGTTAAACTAGATGAAGGATCACTACATATAAGATTCCAAAGTTTAATAATACGATTAAAGTAGGAGGCTGGAAAAGAAGAAGTTTTACAAGTTTGTATTTTCAGCATGAGACTAGGGTTATTGGAGTTTCTAGAGCATCCATGTGGTATAAAGTCAACAAAAGCATTGAAATTAATACAGGAACAACCATGACTAAGAATTATAAAAAAAAGATTAGGTCCTTTATAATTTCACGGTCATGACATATAATGGTACGAGCTTAAAAAAGTGCCTATCACCCTTTTGACAATATTCTCAGTATTGATTCAAGATGGGGTAAGCTGTTAATAACCCGAAAAAATTACATAGTTTGATTGCGGCTTCTTGAAGTTATGAAATTTTTTCCATGTCATATGCTAGTGCTGTGACGTATGAGGAGGCATTTATGGTTATTAGTTGTTTCTCGTAATTCGAAACACCGGCTTCTATGGGAAAACTAACTTGCAATCATTTCTATAAGAGCAATGGGCAAAACAATGACGTATTTCAAATTTAATTTATCTGTACCAGTAGTGTTTTGTATATTAAATGATTACTCCTCATATGTCACAGCATTAGCATATGACATGGAAAAACCTTCATAACTTCAAGAAGCCGCACTCAAACTATGTAATTTTTTCAGGTTATTCAACATCTTACCCCATGTAGAATCAATACTGAGAATATTGTCAGAAGGGTGATAGGCACTTTAAGAGCTATTAAACGTTCCTTGTATGTTGAATCACTTATCATTTCCTTTAAAATCCATCTAGTAGCTAGGGTTCAATTTTTGCCTTGAGAGAAATGTGTTGAGGAGACCAAACAACACTGGCATAACAAAGTTGTGATTTAACTAGGGATAATTAGAGTGTACGACGAACATTAACATCAGGTAAAAAGGAGCAAATCCTTTTCAACAGACCCAAGAGCTTGACGGGAATGTTAGCTTTTAGCCACCATGCAGTGTATATAATGTGAATTCCAAGTGAGTGTATATTAAGTGACCGTTTTACCAAGATCTTTCTCGTCCTTCACTTTATGCAGGTCGTTGGAGCCAAGTTTATAGTTAAAGCACTTTACATTTTGGATACATTAAATTTAAGATTGTTACAAGTACTCCAAATGTCCAGACAGCAGAGAGCTTGTTGTAGGTGGAGAGCATCATCTTCAGCTTTTTACACACATGCACACAATCCCAAATAATAATTAATCAAAAAAATTTTTTTTACATAGGTAGGCAATGTTAGTCCCTTACGATGTTAGAAAATATATTTGCTTATAAAAAGATGACTCAAACATTTGGTTGTTTTTTCATTAATGTCTGCAACAACCTTTTAAAAACCCTTTTAAAGATACAGTAATGGTAAAAAGGTAAATTATACACCGTGAAAAGATGAAAAAACCTACTGAAGTTTCAGACGCTAGTCCTTCGTCTTTCACTCCGACGAAGGACTAGCGTCCGAAACGTCACTATGTATAATTCAGGGTGTATAATTTACCTTTTTATCATTACTGCTTCATTGGAAACACCGACACAGCTCATACTAGTTTTTAGATAGTTATATCTCCTTATTTTAAAGATAGAAAATTGCCTTTTTTTAGTGCTTTATTGAAAGAGGAACACCTAAAGGTAATGTTTGCGTTTTTAACTTGTGGTAGATGATTGGTAACTTCATTTTTGTGATTTGTTAATGAGCAGTGAAGAAACGATTTTAAGAAATAAACAAGTTTCTTTAATCCAAACATGTTTCGGCGTACATACCGCTATCATTCAGTGGATGTTAATGATGTAATAATATAACCTAGATTATATATTAGCTAATTAATGAGAGCACGTGAGAATTTGGTGCCTAATATAGAAAAGAACAGTATTATGAGTAGCAAAGATTACGCAATAATTAAGGGTGAGTTTAGTGTGTTAACTGTTGATTCAAAAGGGGTTGTTCCCATTTGATATGTATAGCCTATTTGATTTTGGATAGCTTTAACTTTGTCAAAGAAATCAATTCATTATACACCAACAATCATTTCATGGTATATCTTTTGACATAGAAAGCTTATTTACTAATATTCCTTGTGAAAGAAAGCATTGATCTTGCAGTTCGCTACATTAAAGAGGGTAAACCTGATCTATTAAGATCACAATCGACGAACTCGATTATTTACCTTAGCAACAATGGGTACTCATTTCCTTTTTCGTGGTTTATCCCGGGGAAGGGGGGGGGGGGGGGGGGGGGGGACTCTGGAAAAAAAGTATCAGAGATGCTCGTCGTATCTCTTAGGGGTAAAAATCCGCGATTTCGTATCTTTTAGGGTGTTAAACGCGAATTTTTGAAAATCAGCATTTTCTGGTATCTCTTAGGGTGTAGGTAGTAGTTTTTTGACTACTACATTAGCAATTCTAAGCATGCAACAACATCAAATTTACTATGGAGAAACAAGATCATAATGTTTTGCCCTTTCTTGATATACATATAGATACTCTAGTGACCGTACTTTAACATCTATTTATGGAAAGAAAACATTCATAGGTCTATTTACCAACTATATTAGTTTTTCACCACTATCATACAAAGTTGGTTTATTGTGCACTTTGATTGATCGCATTTATAAGATCAATAACACTTGGCCAGGCTTTCATGTTGACATAAAAAAATTTCTATCCGCAAGGTCTTATTGACAAAACCATCAAGCATTACTTAAATAAGATTTTGAATCCTATATCTAATTTAAAGATATTGCAAACTCCCTTTTATTGGTGAGTTCTCTAACATTACACAAAAGAAGATCAGCAGATTAGTGAGACAATATTGTACCAACATTGATATCAAGCTTGTATTTTGCCACCACTTGCAAAATAGGCAGTTTATTTAATGTTAAGGATGTAATCCCCAATGATATGTGCTCGCATGTTACTTATAAATTTACATGTGCAAACTGTAATGTTTGTTATAATTGGTGAAACTTGCCGACACCTAAAAACACACATCAAGATACATCTCTCAGGGGACAAAAATTCTCATATCCTCACACATCTTAAAGCCTCAGCAGACTGTCAAAATGCTTACTCAGAATGTAGCTTTGCAATTATTGACTCTGTGCAAACTGATTAGCAGTTAAAAACCAAAGAGGCTATGCACATCAAGTGGGAACAACCCCTTTTGAATCAATAGTTAGCACACACTAAACTTGCCCTTATTGTGTAATCTTTGCTATACAAAATGGTTTTCTTTTCTATATTGATTTGAGTCAGAAATTGTGTTTTTGATTGTATAATCAGTGGTGGATCCAGGGGAGGGGTGCAGGGGGTGCGCATCCCTCCCTGGTTCGACTTTGTGTGCCTACTTCAAAGATAACTAAATAATGTTTTTCCTTTTGATTCTAAGGGATGCACTCCTCCCTGGGATAAATTTGTGTGCAGCACCCCTCCCCTCCCTGAACAAAATCCTGGGTCCGCCCCTGATAATATATGGAAAGGTGTGCAACTCCGGCCGCCAAAATTCACATAGACCCTCACTTGGAGCTTAATATAATACTCAATATTATATAATTGTCTTTCCTTTAAGCTTCTTTTCAACTTTTTCTGTATGCACTGCGACAAGACATGATTAAAAATTTTAGATTAATTGACATTTTAAAAATTCTAAAAGCAAGCGACAGGGTTGAACGCAGTCATTTGCTACAACCAACCTGGGGGAGGGAAGAAGAGAAACCAGCAGGATTTCAGTCCATTTCAGATGACTTGAGTAGCTCTCAAGGGCCATTCCAGTGAGACAAATTATCTGAAATTTTCTTTCAAGACTTTGGGGTAATCTTGGTATTTTTTTTTGAAAAAGCTTTTCCCTGTTCCTGCTTTTCTGGTAATGAAGACTTTATGATTTTTGTTGACAATATTATTAATAAAACGCTGCTCGTTATTGACCTCCATCATGCAATTATCATACCTTTGTGCCATTCTAATAATAGATGGAAATCCTACTAGTTTGTCTTGATTACAGACTCACCTGCTGGACGGTATCTGGAAGGTCACAGGTGTGATTCCTGTTGATTAGCTAGTGACAATTATAAACATAACTAATAATTCTCTTCTAGATACCATCCTTTTATCAAAAACTTTTGTTATTTATAAATGTCAAGGTGGAGCTGGCAATGATAGCTAAATATATCATAGTGAAAATTTCACAATAAATTAAAAGGGGTCAGGTGAAAGCAATTTTATAGCCCTCCCCCCTGCCCATAAATAATATGCTATGTGATGACAGTGTCCCTAATAAAATATTATTAATTAAGTTAAATTATATCAAGATTTTTTTTTTCAAAATCACTATGTGAATAGTGTAGTGCTATGATTGCAGTATTTTTGTATGTGAAATTTTCTTTTCGGAGATCTAAACACTTGAAATATCAATATGCAAATGAGATGACATAAATTCAAGACTAATATACAGTCGATCCCAAAAACGTTGTCCAAGTGAAAAGAGGTTTATAGGACAATAAATGTCACGTGTCTCATTAAATATTCAGTTTTGCGCGCGTGTGGAAATAGGAATCCGAACGTGCTGCATCACATGCGTGGCAGAAAATGTCGACGGCGGGTAATTCAAAACAAGTTCTTTCGACTTTAGAAGTTCGGATTTTGGACTCCAAGAAGAAGTCTAGCTACGTTGTAAGAAGTTTACCCAATTTTCCAGTGTTAGAGACCGTTTCAGAGCTACGTTCTGAGCTAGTGAAAGCCTTACCAGACTTAGAGAACGTTCTGCAAGACTGAGTAATGAGCAAACCAATCTGCACGTACCATACCTTCTTGCGCGTGAATCCAAGCCTGTGGACCGTTCTGCATAATGTTTGGGCACTAAAAGCAGAGCCAGTTGTATTGAATGTTTTCGACGCTATTTCATTCAATTGCATTTCAGGACGTTCTAGAAGACACTCCATGACGATATACTCTTCATGCGGAAAAAGTGTTCCTGTTTGAAGAGGTCGACCGACGGGCCAAGGATTAATGTCTCCACTAGTGTAGACGTCCGTTTGACCGTTTTAGGACTTACAAACAGATTAGCGGCTATCTCCTGTTATGTTTTTGCATAAAACAAATGTTGGTATACCATTCTCCACCTTAAATCATCCGAGAAAGCCCACGGTATCTTTCAGATTCAGTTTTCAATACTGCAATTTACTTTTGCACCAGTATGCTAATTGAAACTGAATATTTAATGAGACACGTGACATTTATTGTCCTATAAACCTCTTTTGCCTTGGACAACGTTTTTGGGATCGACTGTATTTATTATACAAAAATGCTATTGTGAAAAGTACTGGGTTTTTTTCCATTTGCAAATCATCCTTATAACTGAAATACATGGCTTTGTACACCTTTGGGCTATTTCACTTCAGAACACTTAGTTGTCCTAAATCTCACTGCAAAA
This sequence comes from Actinia tenebrosa, assembly GCF_029948245.1. Lineage (NCBI taxonomy): Eukaryota > Metazoa > Cnidaria > Anthozoa > Actiniaria > Actiniidae > Actinia > Actinia tenebrosa. The sequence goes on from NW_028292582.1 coordinate 16,612,962, forward strand.
ATGTAACACATTCTGGAGTTTACGTCATATCATTTGCATATTGATATTTCAAATCTTTATATCTTTGCAAAGCTGAGAAGACCCCGTACCAAAATACTGCAACCATACTACTACACTGTTCACATATATATGTGATTTCGAGAATATAATTTTATCCTTGATATACACTTTAAGGCAAATCTCATGGAAGTTGCATAAGGGTTCATAATATCTTTACAACATATATATACCAATGTATTCGATCATGTGCTTGTGCTGTAACATATAGCAATTTCTTTTCATCACAGCTTCAACAGGAAATGAATAAGGTAGGAAAACCAGAGGAAAATTAAGATTTTACCTTGATTTTCCCAAGAACCTTCCCAATCAACAGATATTATGTGACTTTCCAGAATGTGGATTTGGTCATAGAGTGCACACCATAAATCTGTGAAACAAAACCAAAAATGTCTTGTCTAATTTCAGATATTTTACTGCTATTATTTTATAAAATAGTGGATATTAGTGGAGCAGAACATTGGTAACGAAAGCTAATAATTTATCTCTACCTTCTTAGCTAGTTTAAAACCATTAATAGTTGATAACTAAAGTAATACAGCTTTTGAATGTACATGCATGGCTTGTTATTATTTCACAGATATATGGTGTGCACTCTAGTCCAGATAATAATAATAACGGAGGTTCTCATAAAGAGCATTTCACAACTTCTCAATGCGCTTTACATTTATGACCAGTGGAGGACTTTACGAGCATGAGTGAGTTGTTAGTTAGTAGATTAGTATTATGCCTCCAAATTGGGATAGGATGTTGAACTGGGTAAAAACACCTACTCTTTCAGCTTCTTTTATGTGGAATGAACAAATGGACATGGAAAAAAGGGTTGGAAGACAGGGGGGCCTACGGTCCGGTTTAAAGTCCCTCCAAGAAGACTTGAAGGTCTAACCATTTGCAGATGTAATTACAAAGGCGGCACCTTCTCCTGAGTTCTTTTGGTCCAGCTGAGGCTTGAACTATGGACTGACGCTCTTACCACTGAGCTAACCGGATAATAATGAAGATGCAATAAGACTGCCTTATTAAGTTTCCATGTATATCCTGTTTTTAACAAGTAAACCAATGCTGTCCAATCTGCACCAAGCTACTGACGAAGAAAGTAAATGAACTAGCACATGCAGTCCTTTGTTGAGTCCCTCGTTTTTCCAACAGGTACCCAAGGCTAACAGTAGAAAAAAAGACAATAACAACCAATCTATTAATGACAAAACTGAAGAAGTTAGCATTCATGTTCCTCAATATTTTGAATCTTCAGAGTGGAATAAGTTCCACGGCCTTCAATGAGCTCCTATATTCTACCACACATGTACCACACTTCAATCAAACAAACCTTCAAGCTGGCCATGAAAATTCCAAGATACAAAGTACTCGGAAATCTCAAAACTCCCATGCTAAATAAAAATGTATACAGGTGTTGCACACAAAGTAAGTTAACTCATTCCCAATCTCAGGTACAAGTAACTGTTCAAAGAAATGGGCATTTAAAATTCTGTTTATAATACCAATAAATATTTCAGTCCACACCGAATGACCAACAATGATCAAATGAGGATCAGCTCAATTTGACACATTACAACCGCAGTACAAATATATATTTCATATATATTCTCATACACAACGATCAAATCCTTGTTCATTAACTAATGCAGCCCTTTTAAATTCCAAAGCATCCTATGCAAAGCAAGACTCTATTTATCCCTGTTTTATCTTCATTCCATAACCTCACTTGATCCAATCTCAGGTAGTAGCTGCCATAATAGAACAAGGTGGGAGCAAATCATGTAGCTGCAAGTCCTTCCAATGCCAAATTAGAAGAGTCATTTGATCATGACTTGACCTTATTATATGTGAGAATCCACAAGTTTTCCACAGTCTAATTCACTGTCATATTATCTCCAGAGGCCTAGTGATCATACATGTAAATGACATGTCAAGACAATCATGTTGCACGTGCAAGAGAAGTTGTAGTTCTATACAGTCACTATCATGTTAAGTGTGGAGACTTTGCAACAGGTAAGACATTCGAAGAGCCAAAATTTATAAGGCAGTTTTGAGCCGGAATATCAATGTGTGTTCGATAACATTTGTAAAATTTCGTTAGTTCCTTCATATATAATGTATAACCTGAATCGTAGTCGAGAGACATTGATCCATATGAGTCAACAACAAAAATCTCCCATTCTAACCGAAAGAAAACTCGGTCTAAACCCAAATATTACGAATAAAAGCAAGATTACAAGAGCTAGGTTACTTTTATTCCATACTATTGGTATTTACATTCGACTTACCTCTATTTTATTCATTGTACTGTCATATCAATTCCATATTAAGATCCAGGCTTAAAACTTTTCAGTCCAAAACGTAAACTTTAGCTTTCCCAGTCTACTTTAGTTTCCCCAATATAATATTTTGCTTTTGTCATATTAATTTTGTCTCCTTTCGCAAACACAGGGTACCCAAGAGCAAGCAGTCGGTTAAACACAGGGAACCCAAAAAGCCAAAGTTATTCTTCCTCTCTTTTACTCGGACAAGACTCGGACAGCCTCCGACAAAGGACTAGCGTCCGAAGCGTCAGTAAGTTTTTTCATCTTTTCACGGTTTACCATTTTATCATTACTAGTTATTCTTCCTGTTAAACGAAAAGAATCCCAGGTAACACAGGAAGCCCAAAACCAAAACATTTCCAGGTAGCACAGGAAGCCCAAAACCAAAATTCTTTTCCAGGGAACACAGAAAGCCCAAAACCCAAAAACGTTTTCAGGAAGCCCAAAACGAAAAAAATTTCCATAATTTTTTCCAGGTAATCGAGGAATCCCAAAACCTTAGAAAAATTCAAAGTAACACAGGAAACCCACAACCAAGAGATTTTCCAGGTAACGCAGGAAGCCCAAAACCCAAAATTTTTTCAGCTAGCACAGGAAGCTCAAAACCCAAATTTTTTCTCATGTATCACAGGAAGCCCAAAACCCAAATTTTTTCTCATGTATCACAGGAAGCCCAAAACCCAAATTTTTTTCAGGCAGAACAGCAAGCCCAAAACCCAAATTTTTTTATGCTAGCACAGGAAGCCCAAAACCCAATAATTTCTGGTGTACCACAGGAAGCCCAAAACCCAAATTTTTTTCAGCTAGCACAGGAAGCCCATAACCCAATTTTTTCTCGTGTACCACAGGTAGCCCAAAACCCAATTTTTTTTCAGGCAGAACAGGAAGCACATAACCTAAAATTTTATCATGTAGCACAGGTAGCCCAAAACTCAACATTTTCTCATGTACCACAGGTAGCCCAAAACCCAATATTTTTCTTATGTAGCACAGGAAGCCCAAAACCCGAATCTTCTTCAGGAAGCACAGGAAGCTTATAACCCAATTGTTTTCATGTAGCACAGGAAGCCAAAAACCCAAAGTTTTTTCATGCAGCACAGGAAGCCCATAACCCAATTTATTCTCATGTACCACAAGAAGCCCAAAACCCAAATTTTTTTCAGCTAGCACAGGAAGCCCAAAACGCAAAATTTTCTCGTGTACCACAGGTAGCCGAAAACCCAAATTTTTTTCATGTACACAGGAAACCCAAAACCCAAATTTTTTCAGCTAGCACATGAAGCCCAAAACCCAAATTTTTTTCAGCTAGAACAGGAAGCCCAAAACCCAATATTTTCTCGTGTACCACAGGAAGCCCAAAACCCAAATTTTTTTCAGCTAGCACAGGAAGCCCAAAACCCAATATTTTCTCGTGTACCACAGGTAGCCCAAAACCCAAAATTTTTACAGGCAGAACAGGAAGCACATAACCTAAAATTTTTTCATGTAGCACAGGTAGCCCAAAACTCAACATTTTCTCATGTACCACAGGTAGCCCAAAACCCAATTTTTTTCTTATGTAGCACAGGAAGCCCAAAACCCGAATCTTCTTCAGGCAGCACAGGAAGCTTATAACCCAATTGTTTTCATGTAGCACAGGAAGTCCAAAACCTAAAATTTTCCCGTGGACCACAGGTAGCCCAAAACCCAAATTTTTTTCAGACATCATAGGAAGCCCAAAACCCAAAATTTTTTCTCATGCAGCACAGGAAGCCCATAACCCGATTTTTTCTCATGTACCACAGGTAGCCCAAAACCCAATTTTTTTCTTATGTAGCACAGGAAGCACAAAACAGGAATCTTCTTCAGGCAGCACAGGAAGCCCATAACCCAATTGTTTTCATGTAGCACAGGTAGCCCAAAACTCAACATTTTCTCATGTACCACAGGTAGCCCAAAACCCAATATTTTTCTTATGTAGCACAGGAAGCCCAAAACCCGAATCTTCAGGCAGCACAGGAAGCTTATAACCCAATTGTTTTCATGTAGCACAGAAAGTGCAAAACCTAAAATTTTCCCGTGGACCACAGGTAGCCCGAAAACCCAAATTTTTTTCAGACATCATAGGAAGCCCAAAACCCAAAATTTTTTCTCATGCAGCACAGGAAGCCCATAACCCGATTTTTTCTCATGTACCACAGGTAGCCCAAAACCCAATTTTTTTCTTATGTAGCACAGGAAGCACAAAACAGAAATCTTCTTCAGGCAGCACAGGAAGCCCAAAACCCAAATTTTTTCAGCTAGCACAGGAAGCCCAAAACCCAATATTTTCTCGTGTACCACAGGAAGCCCAAAACCCATTTTTTTTTTAGCTAGCACAGGAAGCACAAAACCCAATATTTTCTCGTGTACCACAGGTAGCCCAAAACCCAAATTTTTTTCAGGCAGAACAGGAAGCATATAACCTAAAATTTTTTCATGTAGCACAGGTAGCCCAAAACTCAACGTTTTCTCATGTACCACAGGTAGCCCAAAACCCAATATTTTTCTTATGTAGCACAGGAAGCCCAAAACCCGAATCTTCTTCAGGCAGCACAGGAAGCTTATAACCCAATTGTTTTCATGTAGCACAGGAAGTCCAAAACCTAAAATTTTCCCGTGGATCACAGGTAGCCCAAAACCCAAATTTTTTTCAGACATCATAGGAAGCCCAAAACCCAAAATTTTTTCTCATGCAGCACAGGAAGCCCATAACCCGATTTTTTCTCATGTACCACAGGTAGCCCAAAACCCAATTTTTTTCTTATGTAGCACAGGAAGCTCAAAATAGGAATCTTCTTCAGGCAGCACAGGAAGCCCAAAACCCAAATTTTTTCAGCTAGCACAGGAAGCTCAAAACCCAATATTTTCTCGTGTACCACAGGAAGCCTAAAACCCAATTTTTTTTCAGCTAGCACAGGAAGCCCAAAACCCAATATTTTCTCGTGTACCACAGGTAGCCCAAAACCCAAATTTTTTTCAGGCAAAACAGGAAGCATATAACCTAAAAATTTTTCATGTAGCACAGGTAGGCCAAAACTCAACGTTTTCTCATGTACCACAGGTAGCCCAAAACCCAATTTTTTTCTTATGTAGCACAGGAAGTCCAAAACCCGAATCTTCTTCAGGCAGCACAGGAAGCTTATAACCCAATTGTTTTCATGTAGCACAGAAAGTGCAAAACCTAAAATTTTCCCGTGGACCACAGGTAGCCGAAAACCCAAATTTTTTTCAGACATCATAGGAAGCCCAAAACCCAAAATTTTTTCTCATGCAGCACAGGAAGCCCATAACCCGATTTTTTCTCATGTACCACAGGTAGCCCAAAACCCAATTTTTTTCTTATGTAGCACAGGAAGCACAAAACAGGAATCTTCTTCAGGCAGCACAGGAAGCCCATAACCCAATTGTTTTCATGTAGCACAGGAAGCCCAAAACTCAACATTTTCTCGTGGTCCACAGGTAGCCCAAAACCCAATATTTTTTTCATGTTCACAGGAAGCCCAAAACCCAAGTTTTTTCAGCTAGCCCAGGAAGCCCAGAACGCAAAATTTTCTCGTGTACCACAGGTAGCCGAAAACCCAAATTTTTTCATGTACACAGGAAGCCCAAAACCCAAATTTTTTCAGCTAGGACAGGTAGCCCAAAACTCAATTTTCTCATGTACCACAGGTAGCCAAAAACCCAAATTTTTTTCATGTACACAGGAAACTCAAAAACCAAAATTTTTTCATGCAGCACAGGAAGCCCAAAACCCAAATTTTTTTCAGCTAGCACAGGAAGCCCAAAACCCAATTTTTTTTCATGTACCACAAGAAGCTGAAAACTCAAAATTTTCTCATGTACCACAGGTAGCCCGAAACCTAAATTTTTTTCATGTACACAGGAAACCCAAAAACCCAAATTTTTTCATGCAGCACAGGAATCCGAAAACCCAAATTTTTTTCAGCTAGCACAGGAAACCCAAAACCCAATTTTTTCTCGTGTACCACAAGAAACCCAAAACCCAAATTTTTTTCAGCTAGCACAGGAAGACGAAAACGCAAAATTTTCTCGTCTACCACAAGTAGCCCAAAACCCAAATTTTTTCATGTACACAGGAAGCCAGAAACCCAAATTTTTTCAGCTAGGACAGGTAGCCCAAAACTCAATTTTCTCATGTACCACAGGTAGCCAAAAACCCAAATTTTTTTCATGTACACAGGAAACCCAAAAACCAAATTTTTTTCATATATACAGGAAGCCCAAAACCCAAATTTTTTCAGCTAGCACAGGAAGCTCAAAACTCAAAATTTTCTCATGTACCACAGGTAGCCCAAAACCCAAATTTTTATAATGTACACGGGAAACCCAAAAACCAAAATTTTTTCATGCAGCACAGGAAGCCCAAAACCCAAATTTTTGTCAACTAGCACAGGAAGCCCAAAACCCAATATTTTCTCGTGTACCACAGGCAGCCCAAAACCCAAATTTTTTTCATGTACACAGAAAGCTCAAAACCCAAATTGTTTTGAGGCAGCACAGGAAGCCCAAAGCCAGAAACAATTTCAATTAGTATAGGAAGGTAAAAAGTTCAAATATCATCCACTTAACGCAGGAGGCTAAAAGTCGATAATATATTCCTGTTGAAAACGTAGAAAAGCAATAGAAAACTTAAATTGATTTAAAGTGATAGATTAAGCAAAAAGAGAAAAGAATAGGCAGGCGTTGATCAAACCTGTCGGATTATCACTCCGGTTTTTTAAAAAGGTAAGGATATTCTAAAATTTTACGTCGTTTTAATTATAAATAAACAACAATATTAAATATCAATACACTTTTAAAAGTTGAAATAATAAAACATTACCAAGAACAATACTTGATGACTTGAATTAAGTCAAATAAAAAGAATTAATTAGTGGTAGATATTTATCTATGTCTAAAAGTTTAACAACTAATTTGCCCAACATCAGATTTGTCTTGAGTAGGGTTTAAGAAAACCAAAGTTTGAATTCAATTAATATAAATGAACAATTAAATCTTAAAAATCTCGCGCACTAATCGCTAGAGATCGCGCGATAATCAACTACATTGATTATCCAAAACAACTCCAAAAGAACACTTTTTCGTGAATAAAATTTAAAAAGTTACTAGCAATTTAGCATCTTGTTAGTTGATTTTGAATCACAACTTTCAATTCGTACACTTGTTATAATAAAAACGTCTTATATTGCTAATTCAACAAAGTTTTACTTTTTCATTGTTTTATTTATAGTACACTCAACAAATTTACTCGACTCGAGTACTGAATTAAGTCGCTATGGCAGCACGGCTTAAGAAATGTGAGAACAATTATTTTCTATCATTTTGTAGTTAAAAAAGATAAAAAGAAAATATTAAAGCCTTGAGAACGAATCTTGTTTTTGCATTTCAGTTGCGCGATGGACTGAAAATCGGCCGCCATATAGAGAAAGATGCACGGCGTCGCTTCAAATTGTTTACGCTGAAATTTCGTTAAGTGAGCTATAAACAAAAAAATCACACGATCTTTTCGTACAATTTGGAACTAATTACAACTCGTAATGTTTTGAAAGTTCTTTAATTGCAATTGCCTAAAGGCCCTTGCAATTTCAAGAACTTTCAAAACATTACTCGTGTCTATTAATTTCCAAATTTTACTCGAGATCGTGCGATTTCCTATACTAATTGTTAGTAAAAAGGTATTAGAATGGTTCTGTGTAAAAATAAAAAATTTTCACATTTGAAACATTTTACGTTAAATATATGATTAGTAGCATTAATATCTATGACATTAAACTATGAAAATCGCTCGTCGATATATTTTAAGTCAACCAATTACCCCATATGTTACCATACAACTTGTTACTTTACCAAAAGGCAGCAATATTAAATTTTCTTCAAAAAATTTGTAGAAAGCATGCTTTGATAAATATAAACATTTTTTATTTGAATTGTTCATGACCGACCTTCTAATATGTTAATATATTACGTTATTAAAATTTTAATTCTTAATTCAAAATATTTTAATTTCTCCTTTTGCACTTTTTCAACCAGCAAATTGAAGTAAGATAAATGCTGTTTTAGGATTATTTCCTTTCTCTTTCAATTATTAAGCTATATTTACAAATCTAACGTTTCTTAGTGCCATAACTTTTAACTAGTAATCTCGTGGAATTTTGTATTACAAAAATGTCTAATAATGCTATTAATAGCAAATTAAGCTGGTCTTTATCAATTAACTTTAAATTATAAATGTTTGATAATGATATTTTAAAGAAGTTTATATTCTACTATTTTTCCGTAAAATAAAATTTAAAAAGCTATAGTAGCATTTTAGAAAATTTTTAATTCACAATTACATTCAATTCGTAATTTTGTCGTATCTTTTGTAGCAAAACTGTTGTAGAAGTAAATTTATGCTTTAGAAAAATTATCTCTTTCATTTGCAGTGTTTTCTTGCAGTGTAATCTTTCCGTAAATAAAATAGAAAAGCTTTAAATACAAGTTAAAACGTGTTAAACTATTTTGAGTCTATTACTTCCAATTTGTAATCTCAAATTACGTTTTATAAGAAGAATGTGTGAAAATTCAAATTTAACATGGTTGTTTGTTCATCATGAATAAATCGAAAATTAGTTTACTGTACTGAACGTATTGTGATAATAGAAAATTATTTTATACACATTTGAAACATATTGTTACTTAGTTATAAAAGATTATTCAGTATTAATAGTTTCATAATCAAACCTTAAAAATGTTCAATCAAAATTAAAATTTTTAATTTTTTGAACCATTCAATATTTAAAGAAACCTATCAATGCTTTAAACGGATTTCTTCTCTTTGACTTACAGCGCTTTGCCGTAGAAGTATAGAATGTACGTTATTCCATTAAAATTGGTATACCTCCAACTCTAAACGCTTTTAATGACATTTCTTTCATTTTAGTATTTTGTGGCACGTTTACGATAGAAATGCCTGAAATTGCTGATTTAACTGCGTTTTTTACTATCTAATTATTAAGTTGAAGAACTCTAGCAAACGTAAATTGTAAACATATTGCTTTGAAATACTCTTAAAATGTAATTCTTTCCTGATGGAATTTTCAAAACATCATCAAAGAAATTCAATAATTTCTTCAAAAATTTTTTCAACAGTTAATTTTTCAAAACATGCTCTAAAAAGAAGTTATCTGTTAGTTTACCACGTTTTATGAAATAAGTGTAATTCATTGTAAATCATTTAAAACGTCATTATTTTATTGTTTTGATTCACATAAGTTTGAATTAGTAATCTTTGTGGTACTTTTAATAACAAAAATGTCTGATAGTTCTTTTTAAACCAAGTTGTTATTAATCTAAATTAATTATTAAACTTAAAAATTGACAATCCTTAACGTACGTACAATTTGATATTTATTTTATAATTATCCATAAAATACCTTTATTTCTCTTATTCGAAAACATTAGTATTTTAACGGGTTACACAACTTAATTTTGAGGATAATTATATAATAAATAGAATAGAATACAACAGAATATTTTCAAAAATCTGATCAACACAATGTTTTCTTAAATTAAATGAAATGACTTGCAAAATCTTTTTTTTTTTTTAATAATTTTTTAAAAATAATAAAACTGTATATATTAGATAATAAAGACAATTTTTTAAATAATTTACTTCTTTTTACTAATTTGACTTTGTCTTTCAACTTTTAAGAAAAAGTATTGACTTCGTCCTTTTTATATACTTATTTAAATAATTTCATTCGAAAGTCCACTAGTTTTATAAGTATAGAAAATCGCACGAGCCTTTAGGCGAGTACAATTAAAGAACTTTCAAAACATTACGAGTGTCTATTAATTCCAAATTGTACGAGAAGATCGTGCAATTCTTTGTTTATAGTTCACTCAACAGAATTTCAGTAAAAAATGCAAAGCGACGCCGTTCATCTTTGTCTATTTGGCGGCCGATTTCCAGTCCATCGTGCAACTGAAATGCATAAAAAAGATTAGTTCTTACGGCTTTAAAATTTTATTTATACTTTTTAAGTACAAAAGTGATAGAAAATAATTATGACATTGTTTTGGACGTGTTGCCATAGCGACTTAATTCGGTACTCCTACGGAGTACAATTAACTCTATAATTGTACTCCTCTCTACCAATCAGAGTCGAGTAATTTTGTTGAGTGTACTATAAGTATAGGAAATCGCACGATCTCGATTACAATTTGGAAATTAATAGACACGAGTAATGCTTTGTAAGTTCTTGTAATAATTTTATTTATGTTTTTTTAAGTACAAATTAATAGAAAATAATTGTTTTGACATTGTTTTGGCTGTGTTGCCATAGCGACTTAATTCGGTACTCCTACTGAGTACAATTAACGCTATAATTGTACTCCTCTCGACCAATCAGAGTCGAGTAATTTTGTTGAGTGTACTATAATTGTTGTAATTGCAGTCGAATTGATTATTTTTAAAACCTCTAATATTTTATTATTCATAGTCTATATTTCTTTTTTTTATTTCTTTATTCGTTCTATGAATGAATGCAATTGGGTAACCTACAAACAGTTTGAACGATTGGGCTTCCTGTGCTGGCTGAAAAAATTTATGGTTTTGGGCTTCCTGTGCACACGAAAAAATTTTTGGTATTGGGCTTCCTGTGCTAGCTGAAAAAATTTGGTTTTTGGGCTACCTGTGGTACATGAAAAAATTTGGGTTTTGTGCTTCATGTGTACATGAAAAAAATTTGGGTTTTGGGCTTCCTGTGTACATGAAAAAAATTTGGGTTTTGGGCTTCCTGTGTCCATGAAAAAATTTGGTTTTGGGGCTTCCTGTGTACATGAAAAATATTTGGGTTTTTGGCTACCTGTGGTACAAGAGAAAAATTGGATTGTTGTCTTCCTGTGCTGCCTGAAAAAATTTATGGTTATGGGCTTCCTGTGCTGCCTGAAAAAATTTTGAGTTATGGGCTTCCTGTGCTGGCTGAAAATAATTTGCTTTTTGGAATTCCTGTGTACATGAAAAAAATTTGGGTTTTTGGCTTCCTGTGTACATGAAAAAAATTTGGTTTTGGGCTTCCTGTGTACATGAAAAATATTTGGGTTTTGGGCTACCTGTGGTACAAGAGAAAAATTGGATTGTTGTCTTCCTGTGCTGCCTGAAAAAATTGTGTTATGGGCTTCCTGTGCTGCCTGTGCACATTGAGGAATTACGGGTGTTTCTCGCCGCATCTCCTGAAATTGATATCCTGGCAATCAATGAAACAAAATTAGACTCTACCATTATGGATTCTGAGTTACATATAGAGGGTTTCGATATTGTCAGAAAATATCCATCTCAGAATGGTAGAAACGGAGGAGGCGTATGTATTTACATGAGAAACAACCTGAGTTATCAAAGACGCGACGAGACTTTGATGATGGGATCTTAGAACTCATCACTATAGAAATCTTTAAGCCACGATCAAAATCATTCTTAGTTAGTACTTGGTATCGCCCTCCCAACTCACCCCTCGAGTTATTCACGACATTTGAAAAGCTCACAGATAGCATTGATAAGACAAATCTCGATTATTATTTGTTAGGTGATATAAATTGCGATCTCTTAGAACTAACGAGAACGAACCTAGCTTCAACTAATTTAATTGATGTTTTGGATATCTATGGGCTTTATCAGCTATTAAGTGAGCCAACACGTGTAACGCATAACACTAAACCATTAATTGACTTATGTGTGACAAACACTCCCGACAAAATTAGTAAGTCAGGTGTGTATCATTTTGGCATCAGTGATCACTCTCTAGTATTCATGACGAGAAAAATTCATTACGAGCCATCAAAGGCTCACAAAATTGAGGTACGTAACTTCAGAAATTTCGATCAAGACAAATTTTTGAGTGATCTCAAACAACTGCCATGGTCAGACATCAAGTCTTACGATGATCCGAATGATATGTGGATTCGCTGGAAAACCTTGCTAACCAAGTGTATTGATTCCCACCTGCCTGTTCGCCACAAGCGTGTGGGAAGGAAAAGCTCACCATGGATCACAACGGAGCTAATATAGAAAATGCGGTCACGTAACCAATTGAAAAGGAAAGCAATTTCCACTGACAGTGACTTATTTTGGAAAAAATACAAAGAATCGAGAAACAGGATTAATAACGAAATTAGATTAGCGAAGAAAAAATACTTTACGGAAAATTTAGCACTAAATAAATCTGATCCTCGGAAAACATGTCACCTCCTTAATGATCTAAGTGCTCGAAAGGCTAGCAAATTTTCCGGCGTTTCCGAAATTAAAGTTGCCAATAAATCAGTAACCTCACCAAGTGAGATGGCCGAGATTTTCAATGAACATTTCACAAGTATAGGCCAGACTCTAGCCAATAAATTACCTCCATCTGACATTAAATTTGAATCATTTCTGAAACCTACAAGTGGTAAAACTTTCGCTATCCAACCTTCAAGTGAGCAAACTGTTTGCGACTTGTTAGGAAGTATAAAGGAAAAGAAAGCTGCAGGCTTAGATAACATATCCAACAAATTGCTAAAAATGTCCGCCTCTATAGTGGGACCATCTCTCACTGTGATTTTTCGACAATCTATTAAAATGGGCATTTTTCCTAGGGAGTGGAAAATAGCGAAAGTAACGCCTATATTTAAAAAAGGGGAGAAAACTGACCTAAACAATTATCGCCCAATCTCGGTCATTCCCACTGCTTCAAAGATATTTGAGAAGATCGTTTATGATCAACTATACGATTATTTGAATGAAAACCAGTTATTGACGGAATGCCAATCAGGCTTTCGCTCCCTGCACAGCACTGTCACCGCGTTGCTCGAAGCAACGAACGAATGGTCAGTTAATATAGACAAGGGACTACTTAAACGGATTAATCTTCATAGACCTCCAAAAAGCCTTCGACACCATAGATCATGAAATTCTTTTGTCTAAACTATCGAATTATGGTGTAGATGAAGGCTCACTCAAGTGGTTCCGTTCTTATTTACTGACGAGGTCTCAGCTGTGCAGTGTTAACGGAAGTCTGTCTGAGCCTTGTACTGTGAGCTGCGGTGTACCACAGGCAGTAATTTAGGCCCACTTTTATTTCTCCTCTATATTAATGACTTACCAAATTGTTTGGCGCAATCCATAACAAGAATGTTTGCAGATGATACCAGCATCACCGTTCGTGGTAAAAATGTAGGAGACTTGGAACCAAGCATCAACACTGAACTCACTAATATACATCAGTGGTTTTTAGCAAATAAGCTAAGCTTGAATGTAGCGAAAACGGAATTTATGATTATTGGGTCCGGCCAAAAGTTCACCGCGCAATGCGATTCCACTATTAATATTGCGATTAATGGAGCTCGCGTTAAACAAGTTGATCACACCAAATCTTTGGGTGTCACTATCGATAAAAACCTTAATTGGTCAGAACATGTTAATAACATTTCGAAGAAAATCTCTTCAAGTATAGGGGCTCTAAAACGTGTTCGCCCATTTATTTCGACCGATAGTGCCATCCAAATCTACGAAGCCTTAATTTTACCCAAACTGGACTATTGTAGTGCAGTCTGGGATGGATTAAGTTATAAACTATGTGTTCAACTACAAAAGCGTCAAAATCGAGCGGCTAGAGTTATCACAAGATCTAACTATGACATAAGATCTAGCCATCTCCTTGACCAATTAAACTGGGATACACTTGCAGTTCGTCGTAAAAAACAAAAAGCCCTACTAATGTTTAAGACGATGCAGGGACGTACACTAGTTTACTTACAAAACCTTTTCTCCGACTACCATACTAAATACAACCTTCGAAATCATGATCATAAACTGTCAATACCTAAGCCACACACTGAATATCTAAAACGATCATTCAGCTATAGTGGGGCAAAATTGTGGAATGACCTACCGTTAAATATAAGAGGTCAAGTCAGTACGAAAATTTAAAACGGAAATTGATAGTTTGTACAGTAAGAAAAGTTGTAACTAAGGGCTCCACGGCAAACATGTAAAACAGTAACTAGCTTTTTAATCGTAAATCTTTACTTTTAAATATTTTTAGGCAATCGACTGATGTTTTTACCGTGGCAAACTAAAGAAGCTTCCTTTCTTCCTTCCTGAAAAAATTTTGAGTTATGGGCTTCCTGTGCTGCCTGAAAATAATTTCCTTTTTGGAATTCCTGTGTACATAAAAAAAATTTGAGTTTTGGGCTTCCTGTGTACATGAAAAATATTTGGGTTTTGGGCTACCTGTGGTACAAGAGAAATATTGGATTGTTGTCTCCCTGTGCTGCTTGAAAAAATTCGGGTATTGGGCTTCCTGTGCTGCCTGAAATAAATTTGGGTTTTGGGCTACCTGTTATACACAAGGAAAATTGGGTTGTGGGCTTCCTGTGCTGCATGAAAAAATTTTGGGTTATGGGCTTCCTGTGCTGCCTGAAAAAATTTTGAGTTATGAGCTTCCTGTGCTGCCTGAAAATAATTCTCTTTTTTGAATTCCTGTGTACATTAAAAAAAATTGGATTTTGGGCTTCCTGTGTACATGAAAAATATTTGGGTTTTGGGCTTCCTGTGTACATGAAAAAAATTTGGTTTTTTGTCTTCCTGTGTACATGAAAAATATTTGGATTTTGGGCTACTTGTGGTACAAGAGAAAAATTGGATTGTTGTTTTCCTGTGCTGCCTGAAAAAATTCGGATTTTGGGCTTTCTGTGATGACTGAAAAAATTTGGGTTTTGGGCTTTCTGTGTACATGAAAAAAATTTGGGTTTTCAGCTACCTGTGGTACACAAGAAAATTTTGCGTTTTGGGCTTCCTGTGCTAGCTGAAAAAAATTTGGGTTTTGGGCTTCTTGTGGTACACGAGAAAATTTTGCGTTTTGGTCTTCCTGTGCTAGCTGAAAAAATTTGTGTTTTAGGCTTCCTGTGTACATGAAAAAAATTTGGGTTTTCTGCTACCTTTGGTACACGAGAAAATTTTGCGTTTTGGGCTAACTGTGCTACATGAAAAAATGTTGAGTTTTGGGTTACCTGTGCTACATGATAAAATTTTAGGTTATGTGCTTCCTGTTCTGCCTGAAAAAAATTTGGGTTTTGGGCTACCTGTGGTACACGAGAAAATATTGGGTTTTGGGCTTCCTGTGCTAGCTGAAAAAAATTTGGGTTTTGGGCTTCCTGTGCTGCATGAAAAAATTTGGGTTTTTGGGTTTCCTGTGGTACATGAGAAAATGTTGTTTTGGGCTACCTGTGCTACATGAAAAAATTTTAGGTTGTGCTTCCTGTTCTGCCTGAAAAAAATTTGGGTTTTGGGCTAACTGTGGTACACGAGAAAATATTGCGTTTTGGGCTTCCTGTGCTAGCTGAAAAAATTTGTGTTTTAGGCTTCCTGTGTACATAAAAAAAATTTGGGTTTTCGGCTACCTGTGGTACACGAGAAAATTTTGCGTTTTGGGCTTCCTGTGCTAGCTGAAAAAATTTGGGTTTTGGGCTTCTTGTTGTACACGAGAAAAAATTGGGTTATGGGCTTCCTGTGCTGCCTGAAAAAATTTTTGGTTTTGGGCTTCCTGTGCTACATGAAAACAATTGGGTTATAAGCTTCCTGTGCTGCCTGAAGAAGATTCGGGTTTTGGGCTTCCTGTGCTACATAAGAAAAAAATTGGGTTTTGGGCTACCTGTGGTACATGAGAAAAATTGGGTTATGGGCTACCTGTGCTACATGATAAAATTTTAGGTTATGTGCTTCCTGTTCTGCCTGAAAAAAAATTGGGTTTTGGGCTACCTGTGGTACACGAGAAAAAATTGGGTTTTGGGCTTCCTGTGCTAGCTGAAAAAAATTTGGGTTTTGGGCTTCCTGTGGTACACCAGAAATTATTGGGTTTTGGGCTTCCTGTGCTAGCATAAAAAAATTTGGGTTTTGGGCTTGCTGTTCTGCCTGAAAAAAATTTGGGTTTTGGGCTTCCTGTGATACATGAGAAAAAATTTGGGTTTTGGGCTTCCTGTGATACATGAGAAAAAATTTGGGTTTTGAGCTTCCTGTGCTAGCTGAAAAAATTTTGGGTTTTGGGCTTCCTGCGTTACCTGGAAAATCTCTTGGTTGTGGGTTTCCTGTGTTACTTTGAATTTTTCTAAGGTTTTGGGATTCCTCGATTACCTGGAAAAAATTATGGAAATTTTTTTCGTTTTGGGCTTCCTGAAAACGTTTTTGGGTTTTGGGCTTTCTGTGTTCCCTGGAAAAGAATTTTGGTTTTGGGCTTCCTGTGCTACCTGGAAATGTTTTGGTTTTGGGCTTCCTGTGTTACCTGGGATTCTTTTCGTTTAACAGGAAGAATAACTAGTAATGATAAAATGGTAAACCGTGAAAAGATGAAAAAACTTACTGACGCTTCGGACGCTAGTCCTTTGTCGGAGGCTGTCCGAGTCTTGTCCGAGTAAAAGAGAGGAAGAATAACTTTGGCTTTTTGGGTTCCCTGTGTTTAACCGACTGCTTGCTCTTGGGTACCCTGTGTTTGCGAAAGGAGACAAAATTAATATGACAAAAGCAAAATATTATATTGGGGAAACTAAAGTAGACTGGGAAAGCTAAAGTTTACGTTTTGGACTGAAAAGTTTTAAGCCTGGATCTTAATATGGAATTGATATGACAGTACAATGAATAAAATAGAGGTAAGTCGAATGTAAATACCAATAGTATGGAATAAAAGTAACCTAGCTCTTGTAATCTTGCTTTTATTCGTAATATTTGGGTTTAGACCGAGTTTTCTTTCGGTTAGAATGGGAGATTTTTGTTGTTGACTCATATGGATCAATGTCTCTCGACTACGATTCAGGTTATACATTATATATGAAGGAACTAACGAAATTTTACAAATGTTATCGAACACACATTGATATTCCGGCTCAAAACTGCCTTATAAATTTTGGCTCTTCGAATGTCTTACCTGTTGCAAAGTCTCCACACTTAACATGATAGTGACTGTATAGAACTACAACTTCTCTTGCACGTGCAACATGATTGTCTTGACATGTCATTTACATGTATGATCACTAGGCCTCTGGAGATAATATGACAGTGAATTAGACTGTGGAAAACTTGTGGATTCTCACATATAATAAGGTCAAGTCATGATCAAATGACTCTTCTAATTTGGCATTGGAAGGACTTGCAGCTACATGATTTGCTCCCACCTTGTTCTATTATGGCAGCTACTACCTGAGATTGGATCAAGTGAGGTTATGGAATGAAGATAAAACAGGGATAAATAGAGTCTTGCTTTGCATAGGATGCTTTGGAATTTAAAAGGGCTGCATTAGTTAATGAACAAGGATTTGATCGTTGTGTATGAGAATATATATGAAATATATATTTGTACTGCGGTTGTAATGTGTCAAATTGAGCTGATCCTCATTTGATCATTGTTGGTCATTCGGTGTGGACTGAAATATTTATTGGTATTATAAACAGAATTTTAAATGCCCATTTCTTTGAACAGTTACTTGTACCTGAGATTGGGAATGAGTTAACTTACTTTGTGTGCAACACCTGTATACATTTTTATTTAGCATGGGAGTTTTGAGATTTCCGAGTACTTTGTATCTTGGAATTTTCATGGCCAGCTTGAAGGTTTGTTTGATTGAAGTGTGGTACATGTGTGGTAGAATATAGGAGCTCATTGAAGGCCGTGGAACTTATTCCACTCTGAAGATTCAAAATATTGAGGAACATGAATGCTAACTTCTTCAGTTTTGTCATTAATAGATTGGTTGTTATTGTCTTTTTTTCTACTGTTAGCCTTGGGTACCTGTTGGAAAAACGAGGGACTCAACAAAGGACTGCATGTGCTAGTTCATTTACTTTCTTCGTCAGTAGCTTGGTGCAGATTGGACAGCATTGGTTTACTTGTTAAAAACAGGATATACATGGAAACTTAATAAGGCAGTCTTATTGCATCTTCATTATTATCCGGTTAGCTCAGTGGTAAGAGCGTCAGTCCATAGTTCAAGCCTCAGCTGGACCAAAAGAACTCAGGAGAAGGTGCCGCCTTTGTAATTACATCTGCAAATGGTTAGACCTTCAAGTCTTCTTGGAGGGACTTTAAACCGGACCGTAGGCCCCCCTGTCTTCCAACCCTTTTTTCCATGTCCATTTGTTCATTCCACATAAAAGAAGCTGAAAGAGTAGGTGTTTTTACCCAGTTCAACATCCTATCCCAATTTGGAGGCATAATACTAATCTACTAACTAACAACTCACTCATGCTCGTAAAGTCCTCCACTGGTCATAAATGTAAAGCGCATTGAGAAGTTGTGAAATGCTCTTTATGAGAACCTCCGTTATTATTATTATCTGGACTAGAGTGCACACCATATATCTGTGAAATAATAACAAGCCATGCATGTACATTCAAAAGCTGTATTACTTTAGTTATCAACTATTAATGGTTTTAAACTAGCTAAGAAGGTAGAGATAAATTATTAGCTTTCGTTACCAATGTTCTGCTCCACTAATATCCACTATTTTATAAAATAATAGCGGTAAAATATCTGAAATTAGACAAGACATTTTTGGTTTTGTTTCACAGATTTATGGTGTGCACTCTATGACCAAATCCACATTCTGGAAAGTCACATAATATCTGTTGATTGGGAAGGTTCTTGGGAAAATCAAGGTAAAATCTTAATTTTCCTCTGGTTTTCCTACCTTATTCATTTCCTGTTGAAGCTGTGATGAAAAGAAATTGCTATATGTTACAGCACAAGCACATGATCGAATACATTGGTATATATATGTTGTAAAGATATTATGAACCCTTATGCAACTTCCATGAGATTTGCCTTAAAGTGTATATCAAGGATAAAATTATATTCTCGAAATCACATATATATGTGAACAGTGTAGTAGTATGGTTGCAGTATTTTGGTACGGGGTCTTCTCAGCTTTGCAAAGATATAAAGATTTGAAATATCAATATGCAAATGATATGACGTAAACTCCAGAATGTGTTACATTTTTGCAGTGAGATTTAGGACAACTAAGTGTTCTGAAGTGAAATAGCCCAAAGGTGTACAAAGCCATGTATTTCAGTTATAAGGATGATTTGCAAATGGAAAAAAACCCAGTACTTTTCACAATAGCATTTTTGTATAATAAATACAGTCGATCCCAAAAACGTTGTCCAAGGCAAAAGAGGTTTATAGGACAATAAATGTCACGTGTCTCATTAAATATTCAGTTTCAATTAGCATACTGGTGCAAAAGTAAATTGCAGTATTGAAAACTGAATCTGAAAGATACCGTGGGCTTTCTCGGATGATTTAAGGTGGAGAATGGTATACCAACATTTGTTTTATGCAAAAACATAACAGGAGATAGCCGCTAATCTGTTTGTAAGTCCTAAAACGGTCAAACGGACGTCTACACTAGTGGAGACATTAATCCTTGGCCCGTCGGTCGACCTCTTCAAACAGGAACACTTTTTCCGCATGAAGAGTATATCGTCATGGAGTGTCTTCTAGAACGTCCTGAAATGCAATTGAATGAAATAGCGTCGAAAATATTCAATACAACTGGCTCTGCTTTTAGTGCCCAAACATTATGCAGAACGGTCCACAGGCTTGGATTCACGCGCAAGAAGGTATGGTACGTGCAGATTGGTTTGCTCATTACTCAGTCTTGCAGAACGTTCTCTAAGTCTGGTAAGGCTTTCACTAGCTCAGAACGTAGCTCTGAAACGGTCTCTAACACTGGAAAATTGGGTAAACTTCTTACAACGTAGCTAGACTTCTTCTTGGAGTCCAAAATCCGAACTTCTAAAGTCGAAAGAACTTGTTTTGAATTACCCGCCGTCGACATTTTCTGCCACGCATGTGATGCAGCACGTTCGGATTCCTATTTCCACACGCGCGCAAAACTGAATATTTAATGAGACACGTGACATTTATTGTCCTATAAACCTCTTTTCACTTGGACAACGTTTTTGGGATCGACTGTATATTAGTCTTGAATTTATGTCATCTCATTTGCATATTGATATTTCAAGTGTTTAGATCTCCGAAAAGAAAATTTCACATACAAAAATACTGCAATCATAGCACTACACTATTCACATAGTGATTTTGAAAAAAAAAATCTTGATATAATTTAACTTAATTAATAATATTTTATTAGGGACACTGTCATCACATAGCATATTATTTATGGGCAGGGGGGAGGGCTATAAAATTGCTTTCACCTGACCCCTTTTAATTTATTGTGAAATTTTCACTATGATATATTTAGCTATCATTGCCAGCTCCACCTTGACATTTATAAATAACAAAAGTTTTTGATAAAAGGATGGTATCTAGAAGAGAATTATTAGTTATGTTTATAATTGTCACTAGCTAATCAACAGGAATCACACCTGTGACCTTCCAGATACCGTCCAGCAGGTGAGTCTGTAATCAAGACAAACTAGTAGGATTTCCATCTATTATTAGAATGGCACAAAGGTATGATAATTGCATGATGGAGGTCAATAACGAGCAGCGTTTTATTAATAATATTGTCAACAAAAATCATAAAGTCTTCATTACCAGAAAAGCAGGAACAGGGAAAAGCTTTTTCAAAAAAAAATACCAAGATTACCCCAAAGTCTTGAAAGAAAATTTCAGATAATTTGTCTCACTGGAATGGCCCTTGAGAGCTACTCAAGTCATCTGAAATGGACTGAAATCCTGCTGGTTTCTCTTCTTCCCTCCCCCAGGTTGGTTGTAGCAAATGACTGCGTTCAACCCTGTCGCTTGCTTTTAGAATTTTTAAAATGTCAATTAATCTAAAATTTTTAATCATGTCTTGTCGCAGTGCATACAGAAAAAGTTGAAAAGAAGCTTAAAGGAAAGACAATTATATAATATTGAGTATTATATTAAGCTCCAAGTGAGGGTCTATGTGAATTTTGGCGGCCGGAGTTGCACACCTTTCCATATATTATCAGGGGCGGACCCAGGATTTTGTTCAGGGAGGGGAGGGGTGCTGCACACAAATTTATCCCAGGGAGGAGTGCATCCCTTAGAATCAAAAGGAAAAACATTATTTAGTTATCTTTGAAGTAGGCACACAAAGTCGAACCAGGGAGGGATGCGCACCCCCTGCACCCCTCCCCTGGATCCACCACTGATTATACAATCAAAAACACAATTTCTGACTCAAATCAATATAGAAAAGAAAACCATTTTGTATAGCAAAGATTACACAATAAGGGCAAGTTTAGTGTGTGCTAACTATTGATTCAAAAGGGGTTGTTCCCACTTGATGTGCATAGCCTCTTTGGTTTTTAACTGCTAATCAGTTTGCACAGAGTCAATAATTGCAAAGCTACATTCTGAGTAAGCATTTTGACAGTCTGCTGAGGCTTTAAGATGTGTGAGGATATGAGAATTTTTGTCCCCTGAGAGATGTATCTTGATGTGTGTTTTTAGGTGTCGGCAAGTTTCACCAATTATAACAAACATTACAGTTTGCACATGTAAATTTATAAGTAACATGCGAGCACATATCATTGGGGATTACATCCTTAACATTAAATAAACTGCCTATTTTGCAAGTGGTGGCAAAATACAAGCTTGATATCAATGTTGGTACAATATTGTCTCACTAATCTGCTGATCTTCTTTTGTGTAATGTTAGAGAACTCACCAATAAAAGGGAGTTTGCAATATCTTTAAATTAGATATAGGATTCAAAATCTTATTTAAGTAATGCTTGATGGTTTTGTCAATAAGACCTTGCGGATAGAAATTTTTTTATGTCAACATGAAAGCCTGGCCAAGTGTTATTGATCTTATAAATGCGATCAATCAAAGTGCACAATAAACCAACTTTGTATGATAGTGGTGAAAAACTAATATAGTTGGTAAATAGACCTATGAATGTTTTCTTTCCATAAATAGATGTTAAAGTACGGTCACTAGAGTATCTATATGTATATCAAGAAAGGGCAAAACATTATGATCTTGTTTCTCCATAGTAAATTTGATGTTGTTGCATGCTTAGAATTGCTAATGTAGTAGTCAAAAAACTACTACCTACACCCTAAGAGATACCAGAAAATGCTGATTTTCAAAAATTCGCGTTTAACACCCTAAAAGATACGAAATCGCGGATTTTTAACCCCAAGTGCTACGCCCCGCATCTCTGATACTTTTTTTCCCCCGTCCCCCCCCCCCCCTTCCCCGGGATAAACCACGAAAAAGGAAATGAGTACCCATTGTTGCTAAGGTAAATAATCGAGTTCGTCGATTGTGATCTTAATAGATCAGGTTTACCCTCTTTAATGTAGCGAACTGCAAGATCAATGCTTTCTTTCACAAGGAATATTAGTAAATAAGCTTTCTATGTCAAAAGATATACCATGAAATGATTGTTGGTGTATAATGAATTGATTTCTTTGACAAAGTTAAAGCTATCCAAAATCAAATAGGCTATACATATCAAATGGGAACAACCCCTTTTGAATCAACAGTTAACACACTAAACTCACCCTTAATTATTGCGTAATCTTTGCTACTCATAATACTGTTCTTTTCTATATTAGGCACCAAATTCTCACGTGCTCTCATTAATTAGCTAATATATAATCTAGGTTATATTATTACATCATTAACATCCACTGAATGATAGCGGTATGTACGCCGAAACATGTTTGGATTAAAGAAACTTGTTTATTTCTTAAAATCGTTTCTTCACTGCTCATTAACAAATCACAAAAATGAAGTTACCAATCATCTACCACAAGTTAAAAACGCAAACATTACCTTTAGGTGTTCCTCTTTCAATAAAGCACTAAAAAAAGGCAATTTTCTATCTTTAAAATAAGGAGATATAACTATCTAAAAACTAGTATGAGCTGTGTCGGTGTTTCCAATGAAGCAGTAATGATAAAAAGGTAAATTATACACCCTGAATTATACATAGTGACGTTTCGGACGCTAGTCCTTCGTCGGAGTGAAAGACGAAGGACTAGCGTCTGAAACTTCAGTAGGTTTTTTCATCTTTTCACGGTGTATAATTTACCTTTTTACCATTACTGTATCTTTAAAAGGGTTTTTAAAAGGTTGTTGCAGACATTAATGAAAAAACAACCAAATGTTTGAGTCATCTTTTTATAAGCAAATATATTTTCTAACATCGTAAGGGACTAACATTGCCTACCTATGTAAAAAAAATTTTTTTGATTAATTATTATTTGGGATTGTGTGCATGTGTGTAAAAAGCTGAAGATGATGCTCTCCACCTACAACAAGCTCTCTGCTGTCTGGACATTTGGAGTACTTGTAACAATCTTAAATTTAATGTATCCAAAATGTAAAGTGCTTTAACTATAAACTTGGCTCCAACGACCTGCATAAAGTGAAGGACGAGAAAGATCTTGGTAAAACGGTCACTTAATATACACTCACTTGGAATTCACATTATATACACTGCATGGTGGCTAAAAGCTAACATTCCCGTCAAGCTCTTGGGTCTGTTGAAAAGGATTTGCTCCTTTTTACCTGATGTTAATGTTCGTCGTACACTCTAATTATCCCTAGTTAAATCACAACTTTGTTATGCCAGTGTTGTTTGGTCTCCTCAACACATTTCTCTCAAGGCAAAAATTGAACCCTAGCTACTAGATGGATTTTAAAGGAAATGATAAGTGATTCAACATACAAGGAACGTTTAATAGCTCTTAAAGTGCCTATCACCCTTCTGACAATATTCTCAGTATTGATTCTACATGGGGTAAGATGTTGAATAACCTGAAAAAATTACATAGTTTGAGTGCGGCTTCTTGAAGTTATGAAGGTTTTTCCATGTCATATGCTAATGCTGTGACATATGAGGAGTAATCATTTAATATACAAAACACTACTGGTACAGATAAATTAAATTTGAAATACGTCATTGTTTTGCCCATTGCTCTTATAGAAATGATTGCAAGTTAGTTTTCCCATAGAAGCCGGTGTTTCGAATTACGAGAAACAACTAATAACCATAAATGCCTCCTCATACGTCACAGCACTAGCATATGACATGGAAAAAATTTCATAACTTCAAGAAGCCGCAATCAAACTATGTAATTTTTTCGGGTTATTAACAGCTTACCCCATCTTGAATCAATACTGAGAATATTGTCAAAAGGGTGATAGGCACTTTTTTAAGCTCGTACCATTATATGTCATGACCGTGAAATTATAAAGGACCTAATCTTTTTTTTATAATTCTTAGTCATGGTTGTTCCTGTATTAATTTCAATGCTTTTGTTGACTTTATACCACATGGATGCTCTAGAAACTCCAATAACCCTAGTCTCATGCTGAAAATACAAACTTGTAAAACTTCTTCTTTTCCAGCCTCCTACTTTAATCGTATTATTAAACTTTGGAATCTTATATGTAGTGATCCTTCATCTAGTTTAACCAAATTAATGTTTCCTCATTTAAGAACTTTGTTTCCAATATAATTCTTCTTCTTCTCGTCAAAAACATTTTTGACATTCCAGTGTACCTGGTCAGCTATTAGAGAATGTTCCTGTCATAGAACTTAAGTAGAATGAAACAATTACTTTGTAGTTTCCTTAATATATATCTTTTAATTTTGAGGGGAGCTGCCTCGCATGGGTACTCCATGCACATCCCGTTTGCCTCTCCCCTTTGGTTTTCTACAGCCTTGTTCTTTTCTTCCATTTTCGTAATTATTTTCTCTTGTTGATTGTAGATTGCCAATAAAGCTGTTAAATTAAATTAAATAAAATAAAACAAAAACAATGTGTTGCAGACATTACACTCTGGATTGTTGCCTTGAAATTCAAGTTTAAAGTTGATCTATTGTATTAGTAAAGAAGATACTTGTAGTAATATCAAGATACATCACTAGCAAGAGAATATGAACTAAGAGATCGGACAAGGAATCCTACCTATAATTATAGCCTTGTAACCATCATGTGCACAGTTTGATGCTATTTTTAGCTTGGAGATATTTTGAGCGAAGAACCTGATTGGTTGATTTCTTGAGGGTAGGTGGCTGTCATGTCTTGCAGTAAACAAAAGCCTGTGTTTTTGTCGTGGACGTAACGAAATATGGTGCTTTTCTAACCTAAAACTAGGCATTATAGGGAAGCATGATTATCGCGCGGGCATGGTAACGAGTTCAAAATAGCATCAATCATTCTAAAAATAGCATCAAAGTGTGCACATGAAGGGGCATGGGGATTCCTTCTCTCAGTTCATTTTCTCGTCACTAGTTTTAGATTACAGCAAGTTTCTTGGTGATTATTATTATCATGGATTTAATTCTCACTAGTGTAACCACAACCAATAAATTTGTAAGTGACTATAAATTAACTTTTTATAAAATATATACACACCAACTCGCAAGAACATTGACATACGAAAATAGAACATTGGTGATTTAGTGGGATAGGAATTATATTAAAAAACAAAAGGAGATCACTGAAGCTGAACTTTTTCTTTTGTCTTTTAATGTATTCCTTTCTCACTAAATTACTAATGTTCTATTTTCTTATGTCAACGTTCTTGCAAGTAGGTGTACCTTTTGAAAACATTTTTTGGGAAGTTAACTCTGAGATACATGTTCTCTCTTTTGCAACAAAAAGTCTTATCTTAAAGTGGCCTGTCTTTTTTGTGGGTTTTTTACTTGTCCAGACAAAATACATTACGTAATGTACTGGTCTGTACTTACTGCATGTACAGGCCCTTAGCAGGGGTAAAATTATTGGGGGGAAGGTGGGGCTTGTATCAGTGTCTATTAATTACTCACAAATACCAACGGTAAAGTAAAGAATGCACAACTTCAACAACACAAACACTTTGAAACTTGACAGACCTTGACTGGAACATGTGAATATTCTTCACAAAATCGAAACTAAGCCCGAGTAAATGAGTCCGTAATCAAGAAACACAGCCGTAATTTGCAACCCGAAAAGGGTCTATTATTAGTCTGAGTTGATTTCGATGCTTTAAAGTGTTTTGATATGTCTTTCTTGCTGAACTTGCCAAACGACCTCTTTCTGTTTTCTTTAACAGACAAAAACGTGTTTGCTATCTAAAGACTAAGGGCATCCGTTTAGAATTTGATACCCACGAAATGAGTGTTTTCTGTGTCCTTTTTGCAGTAGTTTTTCTCTCGACATCTTGTTCAACAAAAAACTTGCAACTGAAATATCCCAGCTTTGTGAATATCATTTACAAATGCCAACTATGTGAACTTTTTTTTTGGAAAAATGAGTCGCCTCCATGATCAATTTAAAGATAATAGTGTTTGAAATTTAGCTGCACATATACTTTAAAAAAAAGTTACGAAATCATTGGGGGGCCCAGACCCCCCCTCCCCACCTGATGTACTGTGCTGTACTTGTTATTGGTCTCTCATTATTTTGTTAGTTACATATTTATGTAAATTAAAGGGGGACTAGCATGAAAATCTTTGGGAATTTAATTCGGCTGAAACCTAAAAAATTTTCTTCCAATGGGAAATATTATAATTTTACAAATTTTTATAGATGTCTGTAACATCATACACTCAACACTAAACATCACTCCATACATTTCGTCGTAAATAACTTCATGTTTTACTTTAATTCTATTTAAGCCCTCCTCTTATTAGCACTCCCATATATGGACTATACGGGGATGATCCGCTGAACAGGGTATGGTTTTTCGAGCTTCTTGTCATAAACAGGGTATGCAATTTCACTCAAATTCCAAGTTCTCCTTGAGTTTCCTGTCATATTCAGGGTTTCTACTTTTGTATTGACCGAAACTGGTTATTATGGTCATCAAAAAAAAAAAAACAATACGCGAGCTGACATGATAATTGAAACAGGAACACAGTGCAATTAATTATATCTTTTGTCATAAATAGGGCCTATAATTTTGAGTTTTTTTGTCATAAACAGGGTACCCCTTTCAGAATCCCAGCGGAACACCCCTACCCAAATCCTGGCAGGAGTACCCCCTCCCCCCCCCCGGGCCTCTTAGGGACTTCATGTCCATAACTTGTGGTTAGAATCATTTTATAGCCGTTTCTTTTCTTCAATACTGAGTATAAAATGAGAAGATATTTTGATTACAAAAGAAAAACAACAGAGAAATGTATGGAGTAAAGTTTAGTGTGGAGTGTATGACATCACAGATTTTCACATAATACTATGGTATAACTTTTAAGCAGTCCCATGAATATTGTGCGAAAAAAGATCAATTGCTTGAGAATTTATTTACTAAAAAATTGATGAAAATTGGATTTGAAAGAGCCCATTGAGAGATAAGACCTTAGGCACCTAGAGTATTAAAATAGCTTTAGCTTTAATTTTTTTACATTACGTAATGTCCGCAACACTAAATATTTTGCAGATTATAAGTCTGCTATGATGAAAATTGGATTTGTAAGAATCCAATAAAGACCTTAGGCACCTACGCATCATTGCTAGAATATTGAAATAGCTTTAGCTTTAATTCTTTGAGATATAACCTATAATGTCCTCAACACATATTTGGCAGTTTAAAAGTCTGCTATGATGAAAATTGGATTGAGTCCTATTGAGAGATAAGACCTTAGGCACCTATGCATTATTGCTAGAGTATGCTTCCCCCTGGATTAGGGGTGGTCAATATTCAAGCAACGCAATATTTTTAATATAGCCTTCAGGGTTCCTGCATTTCATTACCAAAATATTTGAGGAAAAATGAGGGATTTGAATTGTTTTTAATGTGGAATTGGCCATTACAGTTCGTTTGGGCAGTTTCTCTACATTTAAACCTAACTATAAAACTTGAATAAAAACAAACTTGGAATACATATTATGCAAATTGAGAATTTACCGTTTGTCAAATCAATATCTAGTTGTGTAATCATAGTTTTGAAATCTTTCTTCAATCGCTAAACATTGTCATCATGAAAGTCTTTTTGTAGTTTTCAAACTAAGGAATCATTTTATTATGTACTAAATAATTTAGAAATGCTTTTCTGCTGTGAAGTAAAAAGCCAATAGTAACTTTCCTACAAACCCAATATTCTTCCTGGAACTATAAAGCTTAAAAATGTAGAGTTTTTCTCTGTGTTTGTTTTTCACAGCATAGCAGGGAAATCGAAGCGGCATGCTTTTGCTTGACATGCAAAAATAATTTGTTTTGAAAAAAATAGGAACATAATCTCTTTGTAGCTCCTAATGATCAAAATATAGGGAGCATAAAGTTAAAAATTAATGTACATATATTTTATAGCCAACTATTAGAGTCATAGTAGTAGGGGTTTATTTTAGTGGTTATTTTAGTAAAGAAACAAAATAATTGACAATTTAAAATGGAAATTTATCAAAATCTTTTGAAAAGACTTTTTTTCCCTTGTGTTAGTAAAATCATGACCTCATCATTTTTTAAAGACTTTTAAGGTGGCTGGACCCCCTCACGCTTGACCGCTACCTTCCACTTTTGGAACGCTAGTGCATAAACGTCTTTTATTCTATTGCAAATCTTTTTTGAACATAAGTCACATAAAGATTGAATTAATGTTTGATGCAGTTTTTTATGAGATCAGACGTCATAACACGTGATTATGATGAAATATTTGTTTTCGTTTAGAAAATAAACTTAGCCTTGCAGAGCGTTCAACACTAAAATGCTTCGTACCACATAATTATATACTGGATGCCTCCATTTGTGGGGATTTTTGAAAAAATCTATCTAGCTAATAATGAGATATTTGAGATTCTTTAAATATAGTGCATAATCTACTTCAAAACTAAACAATGGATTTCATACGGCCGAAATTAATATTTCAGAGCTATATATTCACAAAAGTTATTGCTCATTTAGTTTTACTCTGTATCTAGTTTTAAAAGGAACATTTTGAAGGTAATCGACTTATGCGATTTTGTGAAAACGTATAGTGCAGAAGACGGGGTAAACATTTGATGCACACTTTTCATCGCAGTTTTCTAGTCAATCTTACTAGATCTTCCATTATTCTAAAATTCGCTGATCATTTCTCTCAAAATTGCGTCAGCATACAAATTAGAACTTAAACTAATATTACACAAAATTGCAAGACTATTGAACTCATTTAAAGCGATCTAAAGCGAACGAGAAATACAGAAAACATTGATCGTTTCCCAACGATTTGATGCTCTGGGAATTCTATTGTTTGCTAATGATCATAACACCAAATTCTTTCGCACCATGCACGGTCTCATCTCGCTTGGCTGCTTTCCGATTTACTCCCGAAGTATGGTTCTTTATCTAAACTCAAAAGTCTTGTTCGCTTCTTTCAGGTTCAAAATTACAAAAGTTGTATGCTTAAAAACTGAAGGCTTGCAAAATATAGGCTCATGGCTCGCACACAGAGGCTCGGACTCGCAGACTCGCACTTTAGTTAACCTCGAAATTTTTCACTGGATTACTTTCACCTGATGTTTTTGGTTTACTGTGTTAGTGTTCAGTTGGCTAGACAATAAAGCTAGACACATGAAATACTGGCTATAACTTCAATACTGGTACCATTTTTGATAATGTTCACGAGATCGAGATATGCATATTATAAGTACTGTTTAATAAACGAGCAGGAGTGTTTTATCGGGTATAAAACACGAGGCGCAGCCGAGTGGTTTTAGACCCGATAAAACACGATCTGCGAGATTATTGAACGGCTTAGAAAACTTATGATGTTTGTTCTCATTGTGTACCGATTTTTTTACGAAATGAACCAAGTTTGATAGAGAAAATCCAAGTTAAAGTTTATGCAAATGAAGACGAATCTATATCCGATATAAAATCACCTTCATGGTCATGATTTCTATTGTGTTTTCTTCATGAATTATTAATGAGTTTTCTAATTTATTTTAATCGACTCATGAATCACAGACTCACGACTCATAAAACAGACGACCTCATTCTTATGAAGTCATATATTTGTCAACAAAACCGACCAGCAGGTCAGGCAATAAAAATCTTGGCTTGTTTAGAAATACGTTCAATTTTACCTCAAAATTTGCATGAAATAACGAAATATTTTTTCAGGTTATAGGTAGGTAGTCAAAGTAAGATATTGTTTAAGAAAATATTAGCAAAGGTTCGTAACTACCTTAAGCTTTATTATTTCTTTTAAATGCATGGCAACCCCTTACTTTTCTAACCAAAATTTAACAACCCTTTGATACATTAAAACAATTTACATGGTTATTTTAAGAAAATAATTGATTCTCAGTTATTAGACATACTTCTGCTTATGAATTAATTAAGGCAAATTCAGGCTTAATTTTTATACCTACAGCAAGGTGAGTTATAATACTTTATACGTTGTACCCATCATGTTGTACCCAATAATTACAGACAAAATAAACTGTTCCATATAATTGTAATCAATGTATAATTGATCATGAGCTTGATGGTTTTTCATTCCAAAAAAAACCCCCAGAATCTTGGTCTTCCGGTTTGTGTGTTACAGAGCCTTTGATTTTTTGCTGAGAAGGTTCTGGTTACGAGAATTAATGAGAAACAAGACAGCATTGAAATCAGTTGGACTAGCAGTTGAATTGTAAGCGATCCCAATCATATCCTGAAAAGCATATACGTACTGCACCACATCCTCATAAACTTCAATCTAAATAAATCTAAACAAGTCTGGCATGAATTTTAAAAGGCCAAGTTTTTTAAAAGGCCACTCAAATAAAGACTATCAAAAAAGCATAGAAACACCATAAGTGGAAAATCTTTCCAGGAACATGTGTTATCTTTATTTGACTTCCAGTTACAATAATATCCATTCTCGAGGCCATATGTTGTCATATTTTGAGGTCATGTAGCAGTAAAATGAGAATGGTGACACTCATTTTTATTGCATATTTGAAACAATCATGGTACAATAAAGGACTATGCAATCTTTGGAGGAAATGAAATTTCTCCTTCTATTTCAAGGAAATCACCTTAGAATTGCGGTCTTGAGGCCCCCATCCATGAGGCCCCCATCCATGAGGCCCCCAGTGTATACCATGACATTGAGACTATAAGGACGGCATAATAAATATATGATCTTGTCATGAGTTTACATACCTTACTAGAAAAACCTGGCAAAGATAATAGAAACTTGGATGCATGGCGACCTATCAGCCTTATCAATGTGGATGTTAAAATGTGTAGTAGAGTGCTAAGTAATACAATGGCTAAAGTTTTGCCGTCTCTAGTCAGCTGTTACAAAGCTGTTTTTGTTAAAGGAAGGAATATAGATGAACCCATTAAGATAATTTGAGATATTATGGATTATTTAAAACACTCATTAATAATTCATAAGCTTATGGTCCAATTGGAGCCACCATACACGTCACGTGCATGAACCTTTATACCCGATAAAGTCCTCTTCATTAGTATTCAAGTGATTTTATATAAAGAAACATGTGTCTTTATATAAAGACACATGTGATCTTTATATAAAGACCACTCGAATACTATGAGGATGAATTCATCAGGGATGAAGTATGCATCCAAGTTTAGATGAAGACATAGAGCTTCATCAAGGTCATAGTCAACCCTAATGATCTTTGACTAACGTGCCTGTCTTTGCCTTGGCACGCAATATGCAACGTGTGGGAGCTTCTATTGAATCTGATAATACACTCCTACTCGTTTTTTAAACACTACATAAAACACAAAGAAAAATATTTGCTGCTTTTTGCAGTGGACTTTGAAAAGGCATTCGACTCCATCGATTGAACATAATTTTATCTTTGCAGCAGTCCTACATAAATTTGGCTTTGATGACAATTTTATCAAATGGGTGAGAATTCTTTTGCATGACAATCAAAGCTGTATCATTACAATGGTAAAGCAACAGATTTTTTAAAGGTCCATAGAGAAACAAAGCAAAGGAGACCCTATATCTATCTCCCCTTATCTTTTTATACTAACCATAGAAATCATGGCGATCATGATTCAGAGTTGTAATGACATAAAAGGTGTGAATATGCAGATGATACCACTTTTGTCTTTAATTCGTTCAACAAAGTTTTGGAAATATTAGAATAATTTTATGACTATTCATCATTGAAAATAAATGCAAAGAAGTCAAGCTGGATGGATGGGTAGAGGAAACCGAGGACCCCCATGAGATTTAAATAAAAATTTTCAATGGATTAATTTTCATGAAGAAGGCCTCAAAATACTGGGCATATATTTTTGTATGATGATAAGTATAGTATGATCAGAATTTCAAACCGATATAATTCACTAACTTTCAGACAATCCCAGAAGTATTCTGTCATTATAGATCCAATGCACCTAACACTTTACAGTAAAATCCAAGTATTGAAGTCACGCTCGCTCTGCCAAAATTGCTCTGTGCTTCATGTTTTAGAAGATTTTGTTAAAATAATAGAGAATACAACACAAAATTTCATCTGGAATGGAAAAAAACAAAAATCAAACTTATAGCACCTTATAGTCGGTGATTATAAAAGTTAGGAGGATTTAAAAGTTTCCAGATTTCCAGTCCTGTATAAAAACAAAGCGAATCAAAGGGGCAATTAAATTGTTCGAATCCATCAACATATCTTAAAAATATAGGAGGATTTCACCAAATAAAGAATAATTTTGATAGTAAAAGGATCCAAAAGAATGTTCCAGCTTTCTACAAGAGGGTATTAATAACGTGGTCAGAGATATCAGAAAATAATAGCGATGAACCAAATACGATATTCAATGAATATAATATATGGAATAATAGAAATATATACAAATAGGGGGAAACTCCATTTTTTATGAAGATTTCTCTGCCTTGAATATCAACAATATCTCTGATTTATGTGATGGTAATGGTGTCAAAGTAAATTGTAAAAGTAAATGTAAAAGTAAAAGCAAAAATAAAGGACTTCAGGATAAGGATTTCATGGGTTAATTGGTCTGGAATAATTCACGCAAAATTCCAGCTTTATGGAAAAAAACAAAATGTGAAAGGAAAAATGAGTAGTCTCAAACAAAACAAAGACAGCTTAATTAAGGTACCAGGGGACCTTCACGACTGATGTTCACTAAAAACATCATAGCGCACTAACTATTCAACTGATATGGCTACAATAAGTATAAATTTTTTTTAATGCTGAATAAACACAGATTTTAACTATGAGAATCATTTTTTGAACAATCTTATCAGTTTTTTAAGAGTGAGAGTTTTATAATTTTCGATAGTTTTATATTATTTTTAAATATTCCCAGCATTTATTAGCATAAATAATTCTGAATGGCAGGGAGCAGCATAGCGTTAAAAGTACAGTCATATATTATATTTGTTTTCAGTCAATTCATATCCAACCATATATAATTATATCTCTTTTTTTTGCTTCATGTTTTCTTTTTTTGCTATCACTGTGGTCTTTAGTTTGTTGCTTTATTGTTGTAAATGTTGTAAATAGAAATAGAATGTAAAAAGGAGCCATGTAAACCTAATTGTGTCACAAAAAAAGTTGTGGTGAATAGAATTGAAAAGGATCTATGTAAATAAGTTGTGTGATTAATAATTTTGAAGAAAAAACTAAATTAAATAAATAAATGAATAAATAAATAAGTAAATAAATAAGTAAGTAAATACATAAGTAAAAACATGAATAAATACATAAATAATAAATGAATAAATGATCTTGAGTTATTTCTTTATATAATTTATCCATTCGTGCAGGGAGTTGTCCGACCTCCTGGGTTTGCATTGATAACAATAGGCTGTTTGATAACTTCAATTGGTAATGCGAAACACAAACCACGTCTCAAAAACAACATTTGCAGATGAATTTCAGAGCTCATAATAATTTGTGTAAATAACAAAAGAGTTTGAAACGCAAAGGTGCACGTCTCAAAAACAATCCTTCTTGAAGAAAAACGTTTCAATATTCTTGGTGAAATGATGTTCTATAGAACTCCAAATGCACCGAAAGGATGTTCTTTAAGTATGAAGGTTTTTAATGTTACAATTGTACTTAATGTGCTTATAAAGACATTCTGAATGTTGATCTCAGGCCATGTTGAGAGTGCTTCATGACAACAGCGTGAATAAAATAAAAATTTTAATTTAATCTTCATGAACATTTCTTAGAAATGTGGTTGAATTCCTTATCATTTGATTTTATGGTTGATTTAGAAGAATTATGGTTGATTATTAGAAGAATTGTGGTTGATTCCTAAGCATCTGAATGATGTTCTTTAACTCCTATACATCTATATCGTGTTCTGGAACTATATAATTATCAGTGACAAAATTCAAGAAGGACATCGCTTAACTACAGTGTTTGCTAGCTTGTAGATATCGTTTTTAACACCGTAATGATCGTGAAACAACTCCAAAAGTGATCGATTTACACAGGTTCGTAGCGCTATAATAATCGTTAAACTTCTAAAAAAACTCTTCTTATGAGACTTTATATAGACTAGGAGAGTGACATGGTTTATACTGGGGACGTCATGGTAGCACAGACTAGGGGCATCATTGTATACGCTGCGGGCCTTATGGATGCATGGGGGCATCATGACCGGTTATCTCACCTTGACTATGAAGATTTATACTTTCAACATGTTAATGACTGTGATGTTACAGGAGGCATTTGAGTGTATTTGTTGTGCCTAGTTATATAATAAACCTTTATGCAAGCCAATGAGTAAAATATTGATGCTATATAGTCTGCATCGCAATGTATTATGGAATTAAATTCCAGAAATTTGAAAAGAAAGTGTTGGGCCACTTGGTCCTACTTACAAAATAAATTATCAGCCTCACAGCATTCTCTCCATTAACCACATATTCGGGAAAAATCTATTTACAAGCTCACAGGATAATTCTGCCAACATTTCTCAAACATAATGTACGAACTTTTGACTTTAATGTGCTCTCAGGATTCCCCTCCAGCACTCCATATATATGGATAAAATGGCTCAGAATTAACAGTTTTCAAAATACCTCCAAATCAAGCTGCCGATGCTTCATAGAAAAAACATTTCCTTGCTGGAATATCACACCACTACTGGTGAACTCTGTACCTCATTTGCATAAAACAATGACATTGTCAATCCAAACTCCAAATATGGTTATGGTATGAAAGTTCTGCAGTGAAATTTCTTCAAATTTTGCATAGGGCTTTAGTTTATGTTTTCAAAAACGTAAGGAAAATTTTAAAGAATTCTGTAAGAGGGAACTATTTCAAACAAACTTTATTGATTTTTACGAATTCCCTCTTACATAATTTTTTCTTTTCATGTCAGATAGAAGATTATGATACAAAGTTGAAATATTCCGGTTTTTAAAAAAATTCACCATTTGGTTCCATCTTGAGTTATGATTTTTTAAAGTGCAGATGAACCCTTCGATAATACTTTCAGTACTGATTCTACATGAAGTAAATAGTTGAATGGTAAAATATTTCTTGATTTGAGTGATGCATTTCTAAGTATGAAGGTTTATACTTTCAATATATGCTAATGAGTGTGACGTCTTTTAAGGCTTAATTAAATATACAAAATCAAACTGGTCCATATAAACAGCTGTATTTAAAAAGCATCATTATTTTACTCATGGTTTACATGATTTCAAGCTATTTAAAATTTCTATTTCCAAAATGGCCAGCATTTAGTAATACTAATTACAACAAAAACACTCAAATACCTTACCTGACGTCAACATCATTAACATTATTGGAAGTATAAACCTTCATAACTTAGAGACGCATCACTCAAATCAAGAAATATTTTGCCAATCAGCTATTTACTTTATGCAGAACCAGTAATGAAGGTATTGTCAAAGGGTTCATTTGCACTTTAAATAAACACTTTTGATGGAATAGCAATGGTTCTGATGTTGTCATAGCAGCATCTTACGTCATTTTTTCATGTTCATTGTGATCTCTGGTTTATAGTCTTTGGCTTTCCAGGTTTACTTGCTGTCATATAGCCATAAAAAATTTTTTGTTCATAATGTGAAAGCACAAAACACTTTCCAGCCTCTATAAGATATATGCTACCATTCGACTTTTTACTTCATGTAGAACAAGTACTAAAGGTATTGTGAGTCTGAGGGGTGAAGGGCACTTTATAATATTAAGAGAATATGTCAAAGAAAAATTAAAACAAATAATAATCAAAAATTTGATCATTCAAAATATTTATACTAAATATATATAGTCACTATATTTTTTGCAAAAAAAAAAATTTTACGACCATCACTCTCTGTAAGCCTAGGGACTCTTCTGTGACCAGTAAATGAATATAGAAATTCCTCAATCACATTATTTTCTTTTTTAAATTTGTCTGATGGGTCTTTTGACTATAAAAATGTGAGGTTTTTTTTACCTGAATTCTCTGGCAATATTTCTTTCATGACGTATACCATATTATGTAGATGTCCATTTTTCAAGTTCATTTCTTGATCATGATTGATAGGTCCTCTACCTTTTTTCTTAGAAATGCCTCCAGTATTTGTTGCTGGACACTGTGGATTGCAATTATAAGCAAGAGGTTTCAATTAAATTTTGTTTGTGGTATAGGTACAGGTAGTAGTCTGACTCAGTTATTATACATCTTATGAGAGTCATCAAGTACAGCATCACAAAGTAGTGCATGTGCCTTAAATGAATCATTGAATTAGATGATGGCTAGTAAACACTAGCGTGGACTGCGTCGGTGTTTCTAATAAAATAGTACATTGAATTAGAATTATGAACTCTAAATGATCCTTCTCAACAGTCACAGTTTGCTCATTATGAGCATGAGCTTGGAAGGCCGAATTTGACCTTTTGTTTTTCTGTTAACTCCCTAGTCTACAATAATTGAATGGATGAAGGTATGAAGGTTTATATACTACCATTATGTTACTGACTGTGACGTCATCCCAGGCTTCATTAATTATACAAATTTTGACCAGTTGGGAAATGAAGTAGCAATCAGAATTCAAGGGAAATATCTGCACTACAGAGTAACCTAAGGGTTTAAAGTATCACTTCAAAAAAAAAAACATCAAAAACATCAAAGAAATGCAGAAAACAAATTCATGGCCATCATATATGACTTTTTCAACGCTCTTTGAATTAAAAGCATGTGAGTAAGAGTTATTAATAAGGATTTATGAAACTTTCAATCCATGCGCACAATGTGTAAAATGTGAATTCATCATATAAAATTTTGATTATTTCCCTAAATTTTGTGTCAATCATTCCCTTGCAATCACCTTTTTTTGCCCTCTGGGAGTTGTTGCCGGGCAAACATCGAAACTTGTTCATGTTCACATGATACTCACTTGCCCAATCAGAGTATGAGAAAAATGAAACAGTTTGTATATAACAATGTTTGTGGGCTCGTAATCTAACGATTAGCTCACCGCCAATGAAGACAGTGGTATTAAGAAGGATACGCTACACAATAATAATAATAATAAAAACATTGGTGTCTTTGAGTAAAGATTATAAAATCAAATACGACGGGGATATTTCTATGAATTTTCATACGTCCCTTTAATAATTAAAAGATAAAGTCGTGATCTAGAAGAATCGCTCGTGAAACTTTTGACTGCATTTAATTCTTGAACGTCATTTTCGAAGTACGTATGCGGCTGAAGACAACTTTAAACTTTTTAAATACAAACTGAAAGCCTTATATCTGGCAAATTGGTTTTACAAGTTAAAGAATTTGGCGAGTATTAGGCTATGAATTGCGTCTTTTGGGTTTAACTTAAGCTTATCACAAACCTTTCTTTTGGTTAGTATTAACTCATATAAGACTTACACGTGGGAGTGTTTTTCTTTAATTTCATCTCCGAGTACGCCATTTCGTTCCAGGTACGTATTCCCCAATCTCCATCCTCAGAAAGTCAATTAGTTGAAATAATATTTGTAGAATAGTTACCAAAGCACGAGATATGCATCCCAGAGAAAGATTTGATTGAACATCAGCTCCTGTGCGTACTCGATTTGCTTGCACGGATTTCTGTGTACGTGACTTTTATTACCTATTTACCAGACTTCGCGCGGTTGGTTGCTAGGGAAATGTTTTGCTCATGCGCAGTGCGATTTGTTCTCATTTCCATGCAAAGGAGGATATATACGTCAAAACAGCTCCATCCGGGGAACAAAACAAAAGAATTCCAGTCTCCTGAGAATCAAAATTATTGTTTTGTTCCCCAGATTGAGCTGCATTCCAAAGTGCCACAAGGGGTCTATAGGAAATCGCACGATCTCAAGTACAATTTGAAATTTATAGGTAAAAGTGATGTTTTGAAAGTGTCAAAATTGGACGAGCCTTAAAAGGAGAGTCCAATTTCAGAACTTTCGAAACATCACGAGTATCTATAAATTCAGAATTGTACGAGAATGTTGTGCGATTTTTTGTTTATAATACACTCAACAAAATATTGAGCAGCTTATTAAATCGGGACAATATTGAGTACACTTTTGAATCAGAATCTAGGAGCGGAATAAATTACAGTCTTTTTTAGAGTCTTAGATTATCATGTACTCTAGGGAATCGTTAGCATGCGTTTTCTTTGTTAACTGAGGCCCCGTCCACACGTATCCGGTAATTTTTGTATCCGCAATTTTTTTTTTCGGATACCAAAATGTTTGCGTCCATACGCAGCGTATTCGAATCGTTTTCATTGTCCACGCGTATCCGGAAATTCCTTGATTCGCCCTGATGCACGCTAGTGCCTAGCCCCTTTGACGGATAGTTTTTTTTTTTGAGCATGCGCAAAATCATGTTTACGTCAGCGTATTCGAAAAATTGCGGATACGACCGTCCACACGTATCCGTTATTCGGAGCGTATTCGAAAATGTCCACTCTGGAGACCGTTTTCGGAAATTTCCGGATACGAATACACAAATTTCCGGACACGTGTGGACGGGGCCTGAATACAATGAGCCATTTCATCAACTCCATATTACCGTTTGCACAGCTCTCAAGAAAGCTTACCTAATTAGCTACCCTACTGCGCTTTCGCATGCCTTTGACCACGATTTTAACTTTCCGTGCGAGTCCGGTCGATTATATATAATGCATCAAATTGAGCTGATCCTCGCAGTATATGAAGAAACTTATGCCAATTATGCAAATTGAAAGACTCAGAAATATGTATTGAACGCTGATAGGATATATATATATATACAGCCTTTTGCAAAAACTATGGCCGTTACCGAAGTATCAATATATCAATATATCGATACATATCGACGTGCACCATGGGAAGGAAATAACCCTATTTATACGCTAAATAGGTATAGCTACAACCTTCGGAGTCGAGTCATTTGGCTCAAGTTTGGCTTACTATATAGAACCAATAAAATTGTTAGAGTTTTGAAGCTATCTGAAATGCAGGACTGTACGGCGAATTACAAGAAAATTTACCATGACAGTAAACCGTTCAAAATTCATCCGGGCTATTATCGATATCGGTTATTCAATTATCGATGTCGGGTATTGCATTATCGAGGTCTGACTCTATTATCGATATCGGGTATTCCGTTCGTATGGCGTACGAAACCGTTCAATATGGCGTACGAAACCGTTCAAAATTCATCCGGGCTATTATCGATATCGGTTATTCAATTATCGATGTCGGGTATTGCATTATCGAGGTCTGACTCTATTATCGATATCGGGTATTCCGTTCGCGTGGTCTGAACTTTATTATCCATATCCGGTTTTCCATTCTCGGGGTCTGAACTTTATTATCCAAGTCCGGTATTCCATTCTCGTGGTCTGACTTTATTATCCAAGTCCGGTATTCCATTCTCGTGGTCTGACACTAATTCTCGGGGTCTGACATTTAATAATAACGATGTCGGATATCGAATTGCATTTCAGTTTCACACACTCAGTAATTTTATGTAAAGTAAATGAAAGAGATTGTGTTATGTAAAGTAAATGAAGGGATTTTTTTGTGGAAAGGAAATGACTTTTTCTTTAAAGATATTATGGAATGAATGTGTGAGCATATGCTTCGAAACGTTGCCTTGGCTACAATTCTTTTCTATTCTCAGTTCTGTACGTAGTCACGTCTTTTATTATGCAGTCGTTAAAAAAGTACACCTCCCGAGTAATAACCCTCCCTTCATCCTTAGCTTGGCCGGGTCCGAATACCTGTTTTTGCATGAATATATTCTTGTACATTTTTTGCTTGACTGATATTCTTGCATATTTATAAAACTAAATATAAAAAGAAAAATGAAAAGAAAGAAAAAGAAATTTGCTCGTTTGAGTTTTTACTAGTTTCTACTTTTCACTTTTGTTCATTTTCATCGTCAATTTATCAGTATATCGCTTTCACCTAAAAGAGCATTGAAAAGTGAGTAAGCAGGGAAAGTTTCAATACTGAGGTGTTTTTCTGATAAGACATCATGGAATGAATGTACAGATATAAGTATGAGATTTTGCTGATCAATAACGACTAGCCTCGCTTTGGTGTCATGTAGCACTTTACAACTCCTAAAATAATCACTTTTTTCTGTCAGATTGTTCACAGAATCCTTACTTATCATTCATTTCTTTTCAGGCATTAAATTTAAAAAATATATAATTTAAAGCGGCCATTTCCCGAATGGGTTTATATACAGGGTTTTTCCTTTCCTTTTTCATTCATTTTGAATCATTTTAAAAACTTTTAATCTTTAAATATAGGGACACATAATGATTGAACCGCTGAATTTTGAATATCTTCATTTGTCATTTATTTATTCATTCATTCTTTTTTTTCAAGATATCCATTTTAACACATGACATTTTATATAGACAATAAATATAGAATATCTGATTCAAGGAAATGTAAGTGGCTACATTAAGTCGATATATTTTATTATGATTTTTTTCCAAGGAAGAAAACAAACTAGAAATTTTTCTTTTACACTTTCCGGAACTTTAACAAAGGTACAGAAGTTAAAAACGATGCAAATATATATGATGATTATCTTTAAAAATTCCCCACGCACAAACTAAGACATGTACAAGTTTTGATTTGTAAACCTGCCCCTCCCTGTCATACACTTTGAACGCAGTCTTATCCCCCGTCTTTCGGGTCCTAGACGTTTCAGAATGCCTAATACGATTCAAAATCGTCTCCGTCCAATATTAGGGATCGTATAAAATATCAAACTTTTTGTGACCTAACAAAATGCTTATCATAGTATTTTGCAAAAAGCGAAAAAGTATTTTCCTTGATTGTTTCTAAACTTGAACGGTTGTCTATTTTATCTACAATGACCTCTTACTCATTATTGGACAATGGCTCATCACTTTGCAGGGTTTAAAATAGGAAATATGCCAAATATTGTTGGAAAAATCGTAAAGTAAGAAAATGTATACCTTAAGTGCACTTTAGAATTGGCCAATTTTTTCGCCATTACATTGGTCACCCTTTTCTTTATTACACCTTTGTAAAAGCATTTATTCGTCCCTGATAACCCATTATTGAAAAAACTAACCAAAAAGTTTTTTTAAGGTTACTGAAATTATAGATCGCAAAGCCTAGTGGGATCGAAATGAGGACAAACTTTGCAAAAAGGGTTCGCCGTTACATGGATAAGACTATCAATATCAGTAAAAAGGCATAAGTACGTTTATTCCACGAATTGAAAAAACAAGAAAACTGACAAAATATTGTTGCAACATTGTTGCAGCAAGTGTTCTGGGCTCGGTTTGTCTGCATTTCAATCCTATAATGTACTAATACTTCTAGTTGTCATCATATTGGATATTTGTCATTTCATATTGCACCGTTTCTATGATGACCTTAACCCTTAAGTCTTTTGTGCCCTCGGCTATTGTTTCTAATGCCGAAAGGTGTATCTCTGATCCATACATCTGACCTTCCTTCAAATGTATTGGCTCAACAGTAAAAACTGTATCTTTTAGTTCATCAGATGCCTCTATCACGAACCTACAGGAAGCAAAAAACAATCACTATTAATCCTGAAAACTTCTGCTATTGGGGTGTTGGTGCATCGCATACTGAAACCAAAACATCGCGTAAGAGTAAGGCAGCCTGATCTACTAAATATGTAATAAACTACTGCTGGCACAAACCTTATCCCAACATGCATAGTTGTGGCGGCCGGCACAAGCTGCAAGTAGAGACTGCATTTCTCTGCAATTTGAAGAATCAGCCTCCACTTGCACCCATGAGCATCAATATTGGGGCTTGTTAGGGGCTCTCGGCGCGTATTCCCTCCAAAGCCAGCGACTATTCTTTTGAAATCTCTAATTTCCCATAGGAAACTTGCAATATTTTCTTTCCTAAGAAATAAAAGGTCTGTCTTCTGTTGAATGAAAGAAGAGTATGTATTAGAAATACGATGAAACACCACAGCATACTGATACTATACTACTTTATTCGTTTTTGGGCTTTACCTTATCTAACAACGACTCCTTGAGCTTTTCCTCACTTCTTAATAATAGCTTCACGTGTTGGCAGGCATGTTCAACATCGTGTGCAATTTTTTCTTCTTTATTTCCCCAGAAGTGGCACCCAGATATTGAACAATTATTTCTTCTCTTGGTGCATCTTTCAGTATGTAGATGGAGTTCGTTCCTGTAATGAAGTACGGAAAAATGGAATCCAAAATACCTAATTAGTTCGCAGAAGAAATCGCATTTTTAGGAGTAGCAATGTGTATATCGCATTGGTGTATCACGATGGAAGTGATGATAATTACAAAATGGAATACCTTTTTATGCATTCTTCACAACCTAGCGGACAATACATGTCTCCGTATGGACAGCACAGCTCGCTATGTTCTTCCATGTTCTTGGCCAGTATCTCTTTCTTGCATCCCGTGCATTTGTTCTTTCTGTGGTGACACTCTTTTTTGTGCACTTCTTTTTCTTTTCTTTTCACTTTCTGCGTGCACCCCTCGTTTGTGCACTTCTTTTTCTTTTCTTTTCACTTTCTGCGTGCACCCCTCGTTTGTGCATGACATCTCTTCCTCGGGACAAGCATGAGTCATAAGCTGTCCTATTAGCCCCTCAGCCTGGCAGAGATTACATTTTCCTTGCAGCTTTGCAACCACTTGCTTCACGATGAAGTTACAATGCAATATAGTGGAATAATGTATTCCCTTTCGGCAATCTGGGCAGTGCCTATTGAGAACGTTCTTTTTAATCCGCGATATGCAACAGAGGCAAAATGTATGGCCGCATTCCAATACCATTGGCTCGAGCATGACGTTGTTACTGCAAAATGAAAATGAAATGCATACTTTATATCCATTTCAAGGTATTTACGAGGAAACTAATTAGTGGAAAAATTATATCGGTAATATATTTTTTCGTTTTTATTTAACGTTAATCGATTATCTTATCAAAACAATACCGGAGAAAAGTAGAGTGCAAACAAAATCAGTTATCAGTTCTAACGTTATCCCAATAATGAATTTATATGAAAACATTAGATTTAAAGCGAAATAATGCCAATAGCAAGATAAAATACCTGTTTAGCAAGTATACAATTAACTGTCGCTCTTATTCCCGCGTAAATAACCTTTGCTATATATGTAACTGCTAAACTACATAACTGCGGTTAAGACTGGGAAGCTATTGTGTAAAACGGATCTTTCACAAGCAATAGTAAATTACACCGGTTGCAAAATTTGATGACGTTCTTCGAGAACGCACTACCTCACAAGGCACAGTTTATTCATTTAACTATACGAAATTGCAGTAAAACATTATTGAAAGCGATTCTCACTTAGACATTTTGTTAAAGGTGGGTTTTATAGTCAAGACAATGTAGTTGTAAATATTATTTAGCGTTTTTCTTAAAGAGTCAATATCGAATTAATTTGGGTTTGGAAAATTGATTCAATATCTTTATCTTTTTTACTTTGTAGTCACAACCACCTTCAGCTTAAATTTATGATTCATAATGAATGTTTGTCTTTTTTATACCTACTACCTCAGACATAATTTCTTAACGCCTTTTTTTTTTCAAAATCGGAATCGATCACATGTGTTTTAGAGAGTTCTCAAAATAACAAAGTAAAAAAACCTACGCTATTGTGCAAATTTACTCGTTCAA
Source organism: Actinia tenebrosa (assembly GCF_029948245.1). Taxonomy (NCBI): domain Eukaryota; kingdom Metazoa; phylum Cnidaria; class Anthozoa; order Actiniaria; family Actiniidae; genus Actinia; species Actinia tenebrosa. Next base: position 16,657,434 of record NW_028292582.1, read on the forward strand.
ACGTATTCCGAAATTGATCGCAGTCGCAACCATATGTTCATACAATAACAGTTGTAAACGCATGATAACTGAGTTTCAACAATAATATATTTCGTTTCGATACTCGAAATGCGCAATGGAGCATTTGAAATTATAGTTTTCCGCATTTGCTCTATGTTCCCTTGACAACGGTTGTCAGGAACGCTACGAGACGATACGCGTCGTATATCGCAGTTCAAACGGTTAAATCTTAAACATTTCCGTGTTCTTCTACCACCACAATACTTACTATAACAACTTGTTCTCATTGTGTTTATTAAAAAGTTCTGCCACATGCGTTGTGACAAAGAGCATAGGGTTGTTGTGGACAGTTTCAACGTCATATTAGGGTTACAATAGTCTTGTCCGACCATCGTTTTGAAAGACGTCAACATCCTCCCAAAGAAACCAACAAACAAAAAACTCAAAGTAACTAATTATTACCAAATGCTTCAGTATGTTATCCATCCTATTTAGTTTTTCCCGCTTCGACTATAACAATATTATTCAAGCAGTTATGACTACTTCATAACTTGAAAAAGGTTTCTTAGCTTCTGGCTGTATACACTAGAGCTCGAGCTTTAAATCACTGAATGCTTATTCATTACTTACCAAACGTGGCATAGATACTCCTGTGGTACTTCATTTATGGCGCAAATATTTTCCATTTCCAAATGCTTTGCAATTTGCTCTTGGTTATTTTCCAAAATGTAACACGAAAGTGACACGAAAGCTGGATTAAAGCTCTTTTTTAATCTTTTGCACGTCGAAGGATAGGTTCTAAATGGTGTGACGCGTAGTTGATTTTGCATATCTAATTGGGCAATAACGTCATGTCAATGACGTAATTTTCAAACAATAGCGAACCAATCAACGTTGCAGAGTTTTTCTAATGGAATAAAAAGTCTTGTCCAATAAAAAACTACACTGGATCTGATTTAAAAATAACAGTACAAGGCTTTCCAGGCAATTTTCCTTTATTTGCACAAGAAAGTAAACCATTGAAACAATTAATCATCAATCAATTTTCCGCGATCTGAGATATTATAACTAAGAACAATGAGGATTGAAACAATCTGCTTTTCACCCAGGATTATAACAATTATGTGCTGGTCGAATTCAAATACCTTGTGACAATTCTTTTACATTCAACATACATGGGGATGTAGTGCTTTGTATCTACAGATGTCAAACTATTTTCTGTGATGCCCCGTAGTTCTGTCAAGCAAGCAGATGGCAGATCAACTTCAATGGTCGGGATTCTAATGTTATTGTCTCTGTTTTCAGAGATAACTTCCTCCGTTTCAGGTACATTTGTTCCGTAATGTTCCTCGTCTATGCTGTCTGGCTCAAAAAATTCGTTTACATTCCTATAATTGGAGCCAAACAGTCGCAACATTCCTTGAATGTACAACTGATTTGGGGTTCGGCCTTGTTCAGTGGAAAGTTTGTGATTATTCCACGCCCCTTTAAATTTGTTTAGTGCAGAATTTATCTTTGGGAGGTATACAAAATGCAAACAGAATAAATCTGTTTCACTTGTTGGATCTAACAAATTATTTTCTTCCATAAAAAAGAAAAGTTTACGGTAATACTCCGACACTATCCTTCTCATGTCTCTCCACAGTCGTTCTATTCGCTGGTTGTGAACGGAGCTTCCCAGAATCATGCTCCCCCTTCCCTCTCCATGCTTTTCTATCATCATCCTCAAGACTTGAACATTTTCCGTTCCTTTGTCTGCTCTTACTCTTGATGGCCAACAATACTCTTCTGTTGCTTTAAGAAAAAGCGCTCCAACAGTCGTTGCCTTGTTGTTATTAGAGCATTCCATGTACACAACTACCCGCGAGTACCCATCAATAGCTGCATGTACTACAAGACGCCACCTGTATTAAAAAATAAAATGACGATATTCTGCATTTTTGTTAATTTTTAATCTCGTATTTTTTTCGGTACGGTAGTGTACTGTACATACCTTATTAGTTTGTGGTTGCCATCTATATGCCACAGACTATTGGGACCTATTTCCCAAGAATGAAAAAAAATTGGAATACTATTCAGTATTCTAAAACCATTACATGACGTATAAATAGGGCAAAATAATTAATTTTTGGAATGACTTGATTCTTCATGAAATGGTAGGTAATTGATGTAACACTGTGACAAAGCAACAACCAGAACATCGTAAGTACTTCACTGAAAAAGACTGAGCTCTTTTTACCTGGTACACTGTACGTCACACGTGGGATTTGTTCATTCCACCTAATGATGGCGCCTATGGGGTCCAATATCCTTAGAACTTCTGCTATATCATCTCTTGATGACCTTAAACCTCTACTTCTTAGTTGCCCTTCTATCATTCGTATTCCTATACCGGGTGCTGTTTCTTGGAGTTCCATTGTAAACCCTTTCAATTCTGGTTTGGTAATTTTTCGTCCGTTGTCAGATCTTGTTTCCATATTGAACTTTACACGCCTTCTCCAAATGGTTGCTAGGGAAACGCCTTATAAGGAAATAAAATGCAGGTTTTAATCACAGTTCACAGTTCACAGAGCCATGTGCATAGAAGGTCCCGCGCTTCGCAATACCTCAACCCCAACAGGCTATATTTCTAAATTATTTCGATCAGCTGAGGTTACTTGGAGTAATGGTTATATACCTTATACCTCGGTGGATATGAGATTGATCAACTCGAGACGAAGCCGTTGTGTGAATATGAAAGAAAAAAACCGCCAGTGAACAAAAGAAACTGACACAATGATGATATAATTAATTAAGGTTTACCTAAAGATTTTGCTATGTCTGTCCATCTGAGTCCATAATAACGCATCGCTTCCAGCTACTCTTTACTTATCAAATAGGCAGGCCTTCCAACTACACCGCTTTCTCGTGTTGGGGCTCGATACGATTGCTCTTCCATCAAGAATGTAGCAACGCTGGTAAGCCGATGTACCATAACTCCAACCTTTTCTTCTAGGCCGGACAGATTGTCAATAAGAGTAGTCAAAAGTTGATCCGAACATGCCTGTTGCGTCACTAAAAACCACTGTATCTTCTTTAGATGCAAAACTGCTGCATCGAGGCCGATGCTGTACCGCGATAACTGCTCTGGTTGTACGTTAGGATTTCCTATGTCTGTTGCGGCCTGTAAATATCGTCGATGCACTTCGCGTACAAAAGCTTCGATAGTTGTTACATCGTAGCAGGAACCTATGATAGTAATAAATCAGTCAGTTCCAATTTTAGCATTATCCTATGACAAAAATTTTGTTAAAACAAATTTTGTTACCTTTGTTTGATATCAAGGTCATGTAAAACAAAAAGAAGGCGGAAGGTAGATAAATGTTTTTCATTGCGGCCTGAAGGGGAGAATGTCCCGATCACCACTAGGAACCTTGGGCTACTAGAAGTGAGACGGGCATTTGGAGTGGATGGCCTCGAAGTGTTAATACCGTTGCGGCCTGAAGGGGAGAGTGTCCCGATCTCCACTAGGACCTCTATAAAAATAGCCTTTGTTTCTTATCCAATTTGTTTCTTGCTTACCAATGATACTACCCGCCCACTTTCTTTTTAGGTATTCTTCAACGGCACATTTCCCCACACTAGTACTGGCGAGGATTCGACTCTCGTCGATGAAGGTACTTAATTGATTCTTTCTTTGTACTATGAGTTCTTTAGAAAGCACATCAATAACTAGAAAAAATACTGATGCGAAAGGAAGCAACGTGAGAAGTTGCGAGTGGATTTTGCTATTCATCTTGTGTACGTGTGGTTTTATTTGTTTGTTTGTTGATGTTGTTGTTTTGGTTTGTTTGTTTGTTTGTTTTGTTTGTTTGGTTTTTTTTTTGGAGGGTAAAATCCCTTTTTCGAATTTTATGTAAAATGTTTTTGTTTTAAGGACCCGAATTTCTTTGTTCATAGGAATACACGGAAAAGAAAGGGAGCAGCAAGAGAAACAAGGGCAGAATGGGCAAGAGAAACAAGGGCAGAATGGGCAAGAGCAAGGGCAGAATGGGCAAGAGAAACAAGGGCAGAATGGGCAAGAGCAAGAACAGCATGGGCAAGAGCAAGAACAGCATGGGCAAGTGCAAGAACAGCATGGGCAAGAGCAAGAGCAGCATGGGGAAGAACAAAGGCAGAATGGGCAAGAGCAAGGGCAGCATGGGGAAGAACAAAGGCAGAATGGGCAAGAGCAAGAGCAGCATGGGGAAGAACAAAGGCAGAACGAGAAAGAGCAATTAAAGAGGGAAAAAAGAAAGAGAAGAAGAATGCGCGCTAAGGAGAACAAGAAGCAAAAGCATAGTTAAGGGTGCTTTTTATTACTATAAAAAGCTTTTATTTATAAACTATAGCTTAAATATGTTATTTTCGCATGTGAAAATTTCGGTTTTTCGAAAAGGAGAAATATAGGTATTTTATGGATGATTCAATCATATGATATGATATAAGTCATATGAAATGATAAGAGTATTAATTTCACCGAGAAAAAAAAATGGTCGGCGCTCGTTGACTGATTTTCATTTATTCCTTCATTCATATTGTTTTTAATGTTGCTGTTAATAACTTGCAGTGTACTTTATACAAGCTTTCATATTTTGAATGAGTTTTTGAACTCTTGGAGTATATGGCCGCTGCATAGTTTTAAATTTCATTAAAAGAAAGAAGAACGAATGAGATTTTTGTATTTAATGCAAGAAAGATTTCCACCATACCTTTGTTTTATTAATAAGTGGAAATGTGGGAAACTTATTACAAAATAAATTTGCTAAGCAATTGTTAAATCGACCCTCTGTTTATTACTGGCTCAACGTTATTTTTAGATAAGAAATGGAGAAAGTGAACTCAGTACCCTTATCCTTAAGTTGGACAAGGTAGTAGGACATGTTTAACGAATCGAAGTGTCTTTTCTACGGTCGGTCCTCCTATTGAAGAATGGCGTCGGCAAATAATCCAAACTAAAGTGCATGGAGCGCAGCGAAAAAAAGATATTAAAAATGTGCGGCAAAAGTTTGAAATAACGGTTTCAAGCGCGCGCTTGAAAATCCCTTTCATTTCCTTTCCATAAAAAATCCCTTTCATTTCCTTTCCACAAAAAATCCCTTTCAATTATACTTTATGCAACAAAAAATCCCTCAAACACTTAATACGCAACAAAAAATCCCTCAAACACTTAATACGCAACAAAAAATCCCTCAAACACTTAATACGCATCAAAAAATCCCTCAAACACTTAATACGCAACAAAAAATCCCTCAAACACTTAATACGCATCAAAAAATCCCTCAAATACTTAATACGCAACAAAAAATCCCTCAAACACTTAATACGCAACAAAAAATCCCTCAAACACTTAATACGCAACAAAAAAATCCCTCAAACACTTAATACGCATCAAAAAATCCCTCAAATACTTAATACGCAACAAAAAATCCCTCAAACACTTAATACGCAACAAAAAATCCCTCAAACACTTAATACGCAACAAAAAATCCCTCAAATACTTAATACGCAACAAAAAATCCCTCAAATACTTAATACGCATCAAAAAATCCCTTTCATTTCCTTTCCACAAAAAAATCCCTTCATTTACTTTACATAACACAATCTCTTTCATTTACTTTACATAAAATTACTGAATGTGTGAAACTGAAATGCAATTCGATATCCGACATCGTTATTATTAAATGTCAGACCCCGAGAATTAGTGTCAGACCACGAGAATGGAATACCGGACTTGGATAATAAAGTCAGACCACGAGAATGGAATACCGGACTTGGATAATAAAGTCAGACCACGAGAATGGAATACCGGACTTGGATAATAAAGTTCAGACCCCGAGAATGGAAAACCGGATATGGATAATAAAGTTCAGACCACGCGAACGGAATACCCGATATCGATAATAGAGTCAGACCTCGATAATGCAATACCCGACATCGATAATTGAATAACCGATATCGATAATAGCCCGGATGAATTTTGAACGGTTTCGTACGCCATACACGTGAGTCTTCTCTTCATCCACATGAAAGTTTCGTAATCATGGAAGCAGTTCTGCAAAACACTTCTTTAACACTCCGAGAACTGCACCACGAAATAGGTAGGGCAACAGGAAGCAATCATCACCTTTCAACAGTCTTCAGGAACTTGACAAGGTTCGGAGTAACGCGAAAATTGGTGAGTTTAATGCGAGAATAAGAGTGTAGTCATTCCTAATAGTTGTTCCATGTACCGAATATCATTCATTGCTATAGAGCTAATGCTTTATAATTCGTTATATTGCATGCATACAGCTGAGAAAAGTTACTCTTCAAAGAAGTGACTGGCTACGTGCTAGATACAGAGCAGAAATAATTTTTTACACCCCAGAAATGCTGATTTTCATTGACGAATCTGGATTTGTAAGTCAGTATAAATACTAATGTAAACAATTTATTTTCATTTTTTACCGAAAGATGTTCTTGGTTATGAATATTAAAAATTATATTTACTAGGATACAAGACTACAGAGAAGATACGGTTATTCGTTCAGAGGTTTGCGAGCAGTTGTAAGAAGATATTTTGTACGCACCCCCCGACTTTCTGCTTTGGCTGCTATTGGAGTGGATGGACTACGTGCACCCAAAGTGTATCGCAACAGCGTTAAGGCCGACAAATTCATCAAATTTCTTGAACGTGACATTGTACCATTGCTGCAGCCATATAATGGTATCAATCCGAACTCGAGAGTAGTGATGGGTAAGAAATACTTCATTTCCCAATGAGTGAACTATGAATTATGATTCCCACTTATTACCATGGAGTCTGATAATCAGTATACCTTTATTATCCTTTATTTATGTAGTATTTAGCACTCGAATACAATTAAGTTGTCCCAACTTTTTATTTAACAATAACTTTTTTCTTTCAGACAATGCGTGTATTCACCATGTCCAAAGAGTACGACAACTTATTCAACAAACAGGTGCAAGATTAATATTTTTACCTCCTTATAGTCCGAACTACAATCCAATTGAAGAGGCATTTAGCAAAGTACATGGTTGGATACGGAAGCATGACATCCTTTGGACTTCAGCAGATAAACAACAACAAGCACGAATTTTGCATCATGCCTTCTACCAGTTAACGGCCGAAGATTGCTTTGGATATTTTTGCCATTGTACATATATTTAGAAAACGAATCCGGCAATGTAAAATTTTTACAAATCCTTGAGAGTTTGAAGAATGATGCTCTTTTGATCCTCGTATTCCCTTCTCGATAAGACATCACTGTCAGAAAGATTCTTCAGTTCTTTTAATTGCTCCAGTAATTTTTCTCTTTTTGGTCATACTGTAAAAAAAATATTTTATGAGCAAGGAAAAGTAATATCGCGTTAATTCAATAAAATGTATACTTACATTGTTGGAACTGTCATTCCTCATGGTTGCTATGCATGCGCCCATGGAGGCAGCAATCGTCTCGGCTAACCGGTCTTGTTGACTTAGTTTCTTTTTTGTTTGATTATTAAAGTAAGGAAGAGTTTGTGGTTGTTCTAACGATCTGTTATTACCCAACGCCTGAAAACAAAGAAAACGTTGGGCATATTAGACCTTTTGCATATAAGACACGTGTCCGTTGTACCAAGACGTTCCACTTATCAAGCACATTGATAAGATAATGAGGGTTCTAAAAGCATCATTATCACCCTATGAATACATGCCATTATTGATGAGCAGTCTTACTATACAAATTAACGGTTCTTTTATTTGAGTGAGGTGGGAGGGAATATTCTTCTTTTGTTTTGTTTTCAATGGACGAATGAATGGAGGAAGAATAGTGATGAGTTGGCGACTGATTGATTGGATTCGTTTTTATTCCTTGTCACAACGAAAGTTTCAATAATGTTAATTCATTAGAAATCTTCGTCTTCTGTTTCGTATAGTTAGGCGTCGAATTCGCACGCGAGCAGCAGCATTACGACGTTGTAAGTTCAGTATCGGTATTCTCGTCCTTATCACGATTTCTTCAAATGTTTCTATAGTTTCCCCGGTTAGATACCAAGATTCAGCATTCGTGGCGAGTTTATAAGGACACTGTAATAATCTCTACCACCGTTCATTTCGGGACCAAAGACACCCAAACAATCCAGGACGTCAAGTGGATATTCATCACGGCCAAAACCTGAACGACTAGCATTGCTTTGAAACACTGAAGCCATGCTAAAAATTTCAAAGGAAAAAACTGGGTATTGTTTATAATTCAGAATTTGGTATAATGTCGGAACAATCACTGGAATTTGACCAAAGAAAAAAAGGAAACGGTGGTGGCATATCTTTGATAAATAAATAACAATGGTGACTGTGCTCACTCAAACTTTCCAGTACAAGAAGGACACCAAAAAGTCGAAGATTGATAGCGTCCTGGACATGCTTCCAGGCATGATGGACAGCGTCAAATCAGCCGCGACGCCCATAAGAAAGCTGTCGCCAAGTGACAAAATCTTTCAGATTTTGAATAAGGTATCAGTAGACCTTAGCTTACTAGTTTCTATTTCCTCTCGGTAAAATTTTGGAATATTATTCATTTGGTAGCTTAAACTCCTGGTCATCTACATACTTAGGCTGATTTCACGACTAGTCTTTTTATTGAAACCACTGGTCTATTGATAAAGGTCTACTAATACCTTTATATATGTTTCATTTGTTTTTTCGTTTTTCTATTTTTAAGATTTCTTTTCGAACGATATTTTATAGATACAGTTGGCGTATAAAAGACACTTAGTCGAGTATAGTTTAAATGAAACTGCACCATAAAGGAAGCTGAAATCGTGCATGTATTGCGTAAGAAAAATTAAAAGCAAAAGAAATTTTGATATTTTGTTACGAAGACATCAATGTTTAAAACAAAGATCTAGTAGAGTATTTCCATCATATCCGTAAAACTTTTCGTAAGGATTTTCACAAATTAGCTCGTGCTAGATAAAATGTAAATAACAATATAAATACCATAAGATTTTTTATAGTATTGACGACCATTAGCATTCCATTCAACACAAATTAATGGTAAAAAAAAGAGACAAATTAACAACAATGAAGTGGAAGCACTTACAAATACACAAAACTTTCTTTATAACAGGCATCCGACATTTTTGTTTTGCTTTGCCCCTGGACACCCCACAAGGCATTGCAATTAAAGGTGATCGCCTTATCACAAAAATGCAGGTTGTAAATGGTATTTTGGTATCATCTCACATTCATCTTCATATTCATATCTCTCTCGCGATGAATAAACCTTTCCCCAATTCGCTTGAAATGGAGGCGGTCCTTGATTCTTTTCTTTATCAAGACCAGCCTCGAACTTGAAACCATTTTGTGTTCGGGAAAGACCTATTGAATGCTAATCGACTCCATAACTGCAAAAACAGTCTTTTATAAGTGCCCCTTAACACAATGGCCGCAGTATCGTCGAAGTAGTCCATTGTTTTTAATGATTGTTTCTGATAAATGAAACACGAAATACAAATCATATTTTTCAGCGTGGGTAACTGACACAAAAATATGGCAGAAAAGGAACATTAGAGCCGACATGAAAACAGCTAGTAAGAGGAAAATACTCATTTCCACGTGCCTGAATAACAATCCCCGGGTATAAGTGAGACATTTCGGGACACGGGACACATGTCTTATATGCAAAAGGTCTATTTAGACACACCGACACACATTTACACACACTTACACACTCTTACACTAACTTACACATACATTCACACTCACTTACACACCCTTATACACACTTGCACACAATTACAAACACATTTACACACACTTACACACACTTACACACACTTACCCACACTTACACACACATACACACAAAATTATACTCACTTACACACACTTAAACACTCTTACACACACTTACACACACATACACACATGATAAAAGGAAATTTAGCGCACTAAATGACGGATAAAAATTCCCTTTTCTTGCAAGAGATATATTCTTAGTAGATATCTAAAGTCGATTTTTGTTATCAACTCACCAATAAGAGAAAAAATTTAATATTTTTTGAGCTACGCTGTGAAGACCTACGAAGTGGTAAGTCTTGTTTTGCCGAGTTCATGACATCAAAACAACGACTTCTTGTCGAAACATTTCAAGTATTTTTTAACTTCATTCATGAAAAATGCATTTTTCTAGTAAGAAATATACTTTTAATAGATACCTTAAGTAGATTTTTCCTATTCATTCGTCAGAAAGAGGAAAAATATGGTATGTTTTTAGGTCATGTAGCCTGCGAAGCAAGACTAAAACTTTCGTAGGTCTTCACATCGTAGCGCCAAGAATACAATATTTCTTTCTTCTTGCCGAGTCAATAGCAAAACTATACTTTACATACTTACAAAGAATATAATTCTTGCAAGAAAAAGGGGATTTTAGTGTTTTTTACAGCGCTAACTTACCTTTTATCACCAAAAAAACATCCCGAATCGCCGTCTTTGTTTACATTCTCGCATAGCTACAATCCTGTAGAATGCCAGCCACAATGGCCGATTTGATCACGTGACCTCGTAGGGCAAGTCGCCTATTGGCATTTGCACTTGGCTGAAAAACTACCATCTGTTGGATTATGACTGAACGCCTCTAAGTAAAAATCCGTGCTAGAACGCAACGATAATTAGCTCCACAGGATTTTAGGCGAACAACGTGCCAAGGCGGACAATACCCAGGAAAGGTACTAAAATATATCAAATTTTTAAAATTTCTGGAGTAGCTTTGTTGTTACGATCTTCTGAGGTTACGTTTTGTTTTTCACTAAACAAAAACATATTCCTCCTTGAGAACACTTGGCATTTCTGGGTCTACCTTCGTCCTCTCGGGCGTCGTAGACTATGCCCGCCGGATCTCCTTGTTCTCTTGGACGAGAACTTCTTTACCTTTTTATCACTACGTCAGTTCCCAACATACACTCATGTCATTCAGGGTTAGGGTTAAAAGGGGGCAATACTATAACCGTGCTGAAAATGAAAGCAAATGATCGGAATTCGGATGTTGCACACTGATAACACTATTTAACACAAAACATTGGAGTCATTGGGCAATGTTTTACAGCATTCCCCTTTTTAACCCTAACCCTAATCCTAACTCTTGTTCAGGAATAAAGACGTTTTTGCATTACGTGTAAGAGTGTGTACGTGTGTGTGCAAGTGTGTGCAAGTGTGTGTAAGTGTGTGTAAGTGTGTGTAAGGGTGTGTAAGGGTGTGTAAGGGTGTGTAAGGGTGTGTAAGTGTGTGTAAGTGTGTGTAAGTGTGTGTAAGTGTGTGTAAGTGTGTGTAAGTGTGTGTAAGTGTGTGTAAGTGTGTGTAAGTGTGTGTAAGTGTGTGTAAGTGTGTGTAAGTGTGTGTAAGTGTGTGTAAGTGTGTGTAAGTGTGTGTAAGTGTGTGTAAGTGTGTGTAAGTGTGTGTAAGTGTGTGTAAGTGTGTGTAAGTGTGTGTAAGTGTGTGTAAGTGTGTGTAAGTGAGTGTGAATGTATGTGTAAGTTAGTGTAAGAGTGTGTACGTGTGTGTAAGTGCGTGTGTATGTGTGTGTAAGTGTGTGTGAAAACCCAACCCCTCCAACCATCAATTTAATAACCAAGTATTCCGGAGAGTGAAACAAAGTGTACAATCAACAAATATAAAAAATATACATAAATATTTGTTAGAATTATTATTGCTACAGTTTTATGTTGCTACTATATTATTATCATGATTAATTTTGTTTTTTAATGGTTATGATTATCGTTATAATTATTATTATTTTTGTTTGTTTTGTACACAGTAAATATATCACTCATCCCATGGGCTGCGATAAAATCTTCAGTAGAAATCTATCTAAATCTATCTAAATCTAAATGAATAAAGTAATTCAAAAAAAGTCTTTATTCCTGAACAAGAGTTAGGGTTAGGGTTAAAAGGGGGAATGATGTAAAACATTGCCCAATGACTCCAATGTTATGTGTCAAATAGCGTTATCGGTGTGCAACATCCGAATTCCGATCATTTGCTTTCATTTTCAGCACGGTTATAGTATTGCCCCCTTTAAACCCTAACCCTGAATGACATGAGTGTATGTTGGGAATTGACGTAGTGATAAAAAGGTAAAGAAGTTCTCGTCCAAGAGAACAAGAGATCCTGCGGGCCTGGTTCACGACGCCCGAGAGGACGAAGGTAGGCCCAGAAATGCCAAGTGTTCTCAGGGAGGACTATGTTTTTGTTGATTGAAAAACAAAACTTAACCTCAGAAGATCGTAACAACAAAGCTACTGTACAGGCCCGCAAATGATCCCAGGACCACAAATGATCACGGGACCGCAAATGATCCCCGAATAGGACCGCAAATGATCCCGGACCGCAAATGATCCCGGACCGCAAATGATCCCGGACCGCAAATGATCCCGGACCGCAAATGATCCCGGACCGCAAATGATCCCGGACCGCAAATGATCCCGGACCGCAAATGATCCCGGACCGCAAATGATCCCGGACCGCAAATGATCCCGGACCGCAAATGATCCCGGACCGCAAATGATCCCGATACTGGATCGCAAATGATCGGGCAATAATATACGAAATGGTTTGGAGTGGGGGAATCCTCAACATGGATAATTATTGTAACAAACGTTGCGTTTCAAAATATAATACGATTTACAGTTCTTTTGTTCTTTAAAAAACGGGAAGATAATAATAATGAAATATGGGTTGTATGTAAGCTGTATCACAACTTTCCAGATGTATATATGTGAATATATTTCGAAGCGATAAATTATTATGTATCTGTATACATTTAACATGTTTAAAATCTCTTCAATTCTATGATAAAAAATCTCATTGCTTAGGCTTCCTTTGTTGACATGCTTGCAGTGCTACGAACTGTCAGTGTCAACATGGTAACGCACTCTCTAGTAACATCGATAACCACAGGCAACCCACGAATAGAGATCGGTTTACAGCTTATTTTAACATGAAACCGACACATTAAACCCATGGAAAGCAGAGCAAAGTGAATTATCCATTAACCCGCTTAGATCAACGAGGTTCATAAAGCCGGGCTCCCTGCGATTGCACCTGAAAGAACACGTTTCAAATTGTTGTTGTTTTGACACTTGATCACCGACACTTGACTTGTTAATTGCTAATAAGTTTTTGAATGATTTTTCTTGAAACATACGTTCAATTTACAATCGAAACATGTTTCATTTTTCAAGTTTTAACGAGAGAATTTTAACCAATGTTTTATAGATCAAATGTTAACAACGATATATACAGTTCGATTTTGACTTAAGACATATACTGTATCCGTATACACATTTGCTCTTTTTTTATTTCTGTTATAATCAGAATTAAAAATGAAGTTCATATCATTCTAAATACGATTTGAGTCTAGTTGAAAATACATAAGTAAAAGTATTTATAGGATTCCCCCGCTCCAAACCATTCCGTATATTATTGCGCGGTCATTTGCGATCCAGTATCGGGATAATTTGTGGTCTGGGATCATTTGCGGTCCCGGGATCATTTGCAGTCCTGGGATCATTTGCGGGCCTGTACACTACTCCAGAAATTTTAAAAATTTGATATATTTTAGTACCTTTGTGGGTATTGTCCGCCTTGGCACGTTGTTCGCCTAAAATCCTGTGGAGCTAATTATCGTTGCGTTCTAGCACGGAATTTTACTTAGAGGCGTTCAGTCATAATCCAACAGATGGTAGTTTTTCAGCCAAGTGCAAATGCCAATAGGCGACTTGCCCTACGAGGTCACGTGATCAAATCGGCCATTGTGGCTGGCATTCTACAGGATTGTAGCTATGCGAGAATGTAAACAAAGACGGCGATTCGGGATGTTTTTTTGGTGATAAAAGGTAAGTTAGCGCTGTAAAAAACACTAAAATCCCCTTTTTCTTGCAAGAATTATATTCTTTGTAAGTATGTAAAGTATAGTTTTGCTATTGACTCGGCAAGAAGAAAGAAATATTGTATTCTTGGCGCTACGATGTGAAGACCTACGAAGTTTTAGTCTTGTTTCGCCGGCTACATGACCTAAAAACATACCATATTTTTCCTCTTTCTGACGAATGAATAGGAAAAATCTACTTAAGGTATCTATTAAAAGTATATTTCTTAAAAGAAAAATGCATTTTTCATGAATGAAGTTAAAAAATACTTGAAATGTTTCGAAGAGAAGTCGTTGTTTTGATGTCATGAACTCGGCAAAACAAGACTTACCACTTCGTAGGTCTTCACAGCGTAGCTCAAAAAATATTAAATTTTTTCTCTTATTGGTGAGTTGATAACAAAAATCGACTTTAGATATCTACTAAGAATATATCTCTTGCAAGAAAAGGGGATTTTTATCCGTTATTTAGTGCGCCAACTTTCCTTTTATCAACAAAAAACTACCAGAAAATGGCCGTCTTTTTTAACTTCTCGCATAGCAAAAATCCTGTAGAATGCCAGCCACAATGGCCAATTTGATCACGTGATCTTTTAGTGCAAGTCGCGTATTGTCTGAATCTGTGGTTCCGACCGTAGTGAGCAGAATTACTATTGCAACAACACTTCATCAGTAGGCTGAAACTAACCTGCCTCACGACGGTCTCACATTTCTCATTAGAGTATGTACGTCTGTGTATAATTTTGAGTATATGTGTGTGTAAGTGTCTGTAAGTGTCTGTAAGTGTCGATAAGTGTGTTCAATTTTGTGTGTAAGTGTGTGTAAAAGTGTGTAATTGTGTGTAAGTGTGTGTAAAAGTGAGTGAGTGAGTGTGAATGTATGTGTAAGTGTGTGTAAGTGTGTAAGTGTGTAAGTGTGTAAGTGTGTGTAAGTGTGTGAAAGTGAGTGTAAGTGAGTGTGTATGTGTGTGTAAGTTTGTGTAAGGGTGTGTAAGTTTGTGTAAGTGTGTGTAAAAATGTGTATGTGTGTAAGTGTGTGTAAGCGTGTGTAAGTGTGTGTAAGTGTGTGTAAGTGTGTGTAAGTGTGTGTAAGTGTGTGTAAGTGTGTGTAAGTGTGTGTAAGTGTGTGTAAGTGTGTGTAAGTGTGTGTAAGTGTGTGTAAGTGTGTGTAAGTGTGTGTAAGTGTGTGTAAGTGTGTGTAAGTGTGTGTAAGTGTGTGTAAGTGTGTGTAAGTGTGTGTAAGTGTGTGTAAGTGTGTGTAAGTGTGTGTAAGTGTGTGTAAGTGTGTGTAAGTGTGTGTAAGTGTGTGTAAGTGTGTGTAAGTGTGTGTAAGTGTGTGTAAGTGTGTGTAAGTGTGTGTAAGTGTGTGTAAGTGTGTGTAAGTGTGTGTAAGTGTGTGTAAGTGTGTGTAAGTGTGTATAAGTGTGTGTAAGTGTGTGTAAGTGTGTGTAAGTGTAAGTGTGTGTAAGTGTATGTAATTTTGTGTATGTGTGTGTATGTTTGTGTAAGTGTGTGTAAGTGAGTGTAAGTGTGTGTAGTGTATGTAAATGTGTGTAGTGTGTAAGTGTGTGTAAGTGTGTATAAGTGTAAGTAGGTGTGGTTAAGTTCGTGTGTATGTGTTTGTATGTGTGTGTAAATGTCTGTAAGTTTGTGTAAGTGTAATTAGGTGTGTGTAAGTGCGTGAGTATGTGTGTGCAATTATGTAAGTGTGTGTAAGTGTGTGTAAGTGTAAGTAAATTTAATGATCGGAAAGTCTAGTTTTGCTATTAACTCGGCAAGAAAAAAATTTTGTATTTTTGGCGCTACGATGTGAAGACCTACGACACCCTATTCACACGATCTAAATGACTAATAACCAGCTAAACTAAATTTAGATCGATGGGTCGAAGTCGTCTTAATAATATGATCATCTAAGTCATCTGAGCAACTAATTACATATTCATATACAAATCGACCAATCAAATCTTTTCACTGGTGAATCTTAGTATACTAAGGACGCCATACTAATTTAACAAAACAGATCACACAGTAATGTATGAAGATTTAAACTTAAAATGCGTCGATTAAAACCCGTTTCATTGAAAGTGAAGAATGTTGGGCGCGATGGAAAAAAGACAACAGTATTTATTCCACTGAGAGTTGATCCTGGAAAGCCGGAGTCTCAAAAGGAAAATCGAAATCAAGAAAGCAGCGAGAGTACAGCAGAACAAAGTCGACGATTTTTATAACCAGCATTTCTGATAACTGGGATAAAGTACGAGAGAATTTATTAAGTTCTTATATAAAAGAACAGCAACTAACACAAAATGTGCGGTGCGTAACAGTGCGTGGATGCTATCGCTACGACACGATGTGAATATACTGTGGCCTTCACCAGTTCTTTTGTGCGAGATGTGCAAAATCACTACATTACAACAGAAA
The DNA here is from genome assembly GCF_029948245.1 of Actinia tenebrosa. Classification (NCBI taxonomy): domain Eukaryota; kingdom Metazoa; phylum Cnidaria; class Anthozoa; order Actiniaria; family Actiniidae; genus Actinia; species Actinia tenebrosa. The sequence continues at coordinate 16,673,785 of NW_028292582.1, forward strand.
CAAATTTCATGTACTTGAGCAATGGAAGGCATGTCCTTAAATTAAATTTGTGTTAGATTCCATTGAGGAGTTCATTTAGTTAGTTGAACGATATTTTAATTAGCTACTTTCTTTTTTTGTTCTTGAAAGGAGGGAGTATTTGTTCCGCTATATCCGGATGAATCAGTTGTTGGCTATATGGCCATACCTGCGATACAATGACGACTAAGCTGTTTAGACTCTTGGATGCCTCAGGTAATTTATAAAATACATTTATTTATTATTGAGACACCTATTAATTTCTGTAAATACTATACATTTCAGGAAATCATCACCTAAAGTATGTTGAAGTTTATGACTGTGAGCCACAAGCAGTAACACTGTTGAAATGTCAGTTTTAATTTGGCCAGGATCACCAGCCAATCCCACTACAGGATTTAGCTTCAAACTTAATGGAACTTGCTGTGAAGGTCTTCATTGTCAAGTGTCCCTATTAAACTTCTCAGAAGTCATTTCAGAACTGAATCCTCAACTGCAACCAACACATGTAGGTTTTATATGGTACTACCCTTATTTGTGTCAATTAAGTATTTTATAAAATCTTGGGTCAATAATTAATCGCTATTTGCTGAGAACCTGTGAAAATCCTGTGAAAAACCTGTGAAAACATAGGTAACATCAAAATGACCTGTGAAAAAACCTGTGAATTTTACACGGCCGATTTCATGTTGATTCTTGGAAAAATCTTAATTTTTGAAACCTGTGAAAAACCTGTGAACATTTTAAACCCATGTGGGAAAAACCTGTGAATTTTATTTTCCGTGGAGAAACCTGTGAAAAACCTGTGAATTTGGGCATGTGTCGCGCTTCCGATGAAGATCTTTTACGAAAACGCCAGTGTCAACCACAAGCAAGTCTTGTTCCAATTTGTATTTTAATAAGCAAGCTATGGTGAAAACTAAGAACCAAAAATAGTACATTTATAAGACAAAAGATTAAGAAAAATGTTACAAATGATAAGGGCGAGTATTAAAAGAAAAACTTACGTCTAGTGGCGTCGTAAACCTAAGAAAAGCTGTTGTAGAAGATGTGCTTTGATCGGTAACTGTATTTAACTTACGTGAGTGAATTGCTTAACAACTACCATGTGGTCGGTATCAAGTTCCGGCCTGATACTCAACACCGGAAATGGTTTGGGCATGATAAGCGAACACAACAGCATGATAAAAACTCATTGAAACAGAAACCTGTGAATTTGGGCATGATAAAAACTCATTGAAACAGAAACCTGTGAAAAACCTGTGAATTTGGGCATGATAAAAACTCATTGAAACAGAAACCTGTGAAAAACCTGTGAATTTGGGCATGATAAAAAACTCATTGAAACAGAAACCTGTGAAAAACCTGTGAATTTCAGCATGATAAAAACTCATTGAAACAGAAACCTGTGAAAAACCTGTGAATTTCGGATGATAAAAACTCATTGAAACAGAAACCTGTGAAAAATCTGCGCCAGCGAGCCCGTTGTGCCCGCGGACATTTGTGCCTGTCATGCGCGCGCGCCCGCGCCAGTGACGCCTGTTCATTACTGTTGTTATTGGTCGGCCATCTTGCGACTACGTTTCATTATTAAAGCTTGTTCATTCGTTTACGTCGTTCGTCGTGTTTACTGGCGTGGTGGCAGCGATTAAAGGACCCACGAACAACAGTATAAATACAACGATCAATAGCAGAAGTCTCGTAACGAGCCAACCTGTACGGTGGTTGGAAAACGAACAGCAAGAAACGTACACAAGAGCTTACGAAACACATTCACACGGCCTCATCAACAATCACCCAAACCATCGACTCCAAAAATGACTTCAACAAGAGCACCAAAACAATGGACACTGACTAAAAACGAGACAATCACTTCCTTCGAAGCATGGAGACAAAACCTACAGTATACATTATCTCTCGACGTAAATTTCGCATCCTTCCTTGGTGATACCGTGACGTGGCTAAAGAAATCTCGAGGCCCTCTAAGAGGCTTTACTGATGACGGTGAAGCAGTCCCTGTCGCTAGACGTCGAACAGCACAGCAAAAGTGTACCCATCTGGAGTTGATGCTTGGCCAAATCGCTAATTATTGCCCAGTTATCTCTAGAAATTCAATTGTCAAGAACTCAACATCTATCAACTCCATCTGGCAAATGATTCGCATGCATTATGGGTTCCAGTCCACCGGAGCACACTTTATCGACTTTAATAACATTAAACTGGAACATGACGAACGCCCAGAAGACCTCTTTCAACGACTGATGTCCTTCGTCGAAGACAATCTCCTCATCGCTAATGGCAATATCACCCACCATGGCGAGATTATAACCGCCGACGAGGAATCAACACCCAGTCTTGAAAATATGATCGTTCTCACCTGGCTTAGACTAATCCACCCGGACTTACCAAACCTCGTAAAACAACGATATGGCACGGAACTTCGCTCCAGAACCCTCGCATCGATAAAACCAGAAATCTCCCAAGCGTTGGACTCACTGCTTGACGAACTACGCACAGCCGCTGATTCCAAGATACTACGCGCTACAGCGTCAAAATTTAGATTCCCTGCCTCACGTGAACCAAACAAATTGCCAAACAGTCGCCGCCCAACGACTTCCAGACGCCCCAGGTCATGCCCACTATGCAAAGAAGCAGGCCGCGCAGATCAACAGCATTTCCTAAGTAAGTGCCCTTACTTACCTCCTGAGGACAGACTCTTCCTCGCCAAGACTCGCTCGACAACCAACTATGAAGAGGAAGTAGAAGAAGACGACGATAACCTAGATCTGTACGCACCTGATCAAGTTGACAGTGAAGCGTCAGCCCTTCCGTCCGCACGTTCCATCTCCCGAAGGGTCAGCACCAGAAGGTCACCCCTACTCAACGCCTTCTATCGACAACACCCAGTGAGGCTGACCCTCGACACCGGCGCCGAAACCAGCATGATTAAAGCGTCCGTTGCCCAGACACTTGGTCTTACCGTCGAAAAGTCTTCCCAACAAGCATTGCAAGCCGATGGTACGACACCGCTGACCGTTATTGGCGAAGTACACGTCCTGCTCTCTCGTTCCAACAAGAAACTCGCGCTCGACGCCCTCGTAGTAGAGGACATAGATGTTGACATACTCGCTGGAATACCCTTCCTCATCGCGAACGACATCTCAGTTCGCCCAGCCACTCAACAGATAACTATACAAGGCTCCGAAACCATCTTGTACCACACCGATGAAAAACACAGCACTCAGGCTCACACCATACGCCACGCCACGTCGTATGTGTTACGTTCATCGTCGCCCACCACCGTTATCTGGCCTGGAGATTACCTAGAAGTTGACGTCCCCCCCGAGCTGGGAACTGACAACACTATCGCCATTGAACCCCGTAGTGATACGTCCCAACTCAAACGCCCTCCACCCAGCGAAAACCCATGGCCCCAACCACGAGTCATAGATACAGTCGGAGGTAAAGTGCGAATTACCAACACGTCCGACGAACCATACACCGTCCGACGCCACGACCACATCTGCTGGGCCCGCCCAACCGTCCCAGCGACTCCTCCCGAAGCGGCTCCACCCTCAACACTCCCCGTTACAGAAGTAAAGCCTACCCCGCCGTCCTCAGGCAGCGTAAGTCTAGATCCAGACAAGCTACTTACAAGTTCCATGCGTGACCAATTCCAGAAGGTCCTACAGAAATACGACAACGTCTTCAAACCGGACATTCCAGGGTACGACGGAGCAGCGGGCCATATAGAAGCCCGCGTAAACATGGGACCGGTACAGCCGCCCCAACGTAAAGGGCGCCTTCCTCAATACTCTCGAAACCAACTAATAGAGCTGCAAGAGAAGTTTGACGAACTGGAAAGAGACCAAGTCTTCCAAAAACCCGAAGATATCGACGTGGCAGTAGAATACCTGAACCCCTCCTTCCTCATAAAGAAACCCTCTGGCGGTCATCGCCTCGTCACTGCCTTTGCAGACGTGGGACGTTACAGCAAACCCCAACCATCACTCATGCCAGACGTTGACTCCACACTACGCACCATTGCACCATGGAAGTTCCTGATAAAGTCTGATCTCAGCCGCGCCTTCTACCAAATACCCCTTGCTAAAGAATCCAGGAAGTACTGCGGCGTAGCCACACCATTTCGTGGCGTACGCGTTTACTGCCGCTCCGCAATGGGAATGCCCGGCTCAGAAACAGCACTCGAAGAGATGATGTGTCGAGTACTTGGTGACTTCATCCAAGAAGGCTGCGTGGCAAAGATAGCAGACGACTTGTACTGCGGAGGAGCAAGCCCCGAAGACCTTCTACCTATCTGGGCACGGGTCCTGGAACAGCTTGACAGGTGCAACCTTAGACTCTCACCAACTAAAACGGTCATCTGTCCAAAGTCCACCACCATATTAGGATGGGTGTGGTCCCAAGGCAAACTATCTGCAAGCCCTCATCGCGTCGCGGTTCTTGCATCTTGTCCTCCTCCAACTACCGTCAAAGGCATGCGCTCTTTTATCGGGTCCTACAAAGTCCTTAGCCGCGTCCTACCAGAGTGTTCCTCCCTAATCGACCCCCTCGAAGGCGCAATCTCGGGTCTCCAGTCACAAGACAAACTTACGTTGAACGAAAGTCTTCTCCACAAGTTTAAAGCTGCTCAGCAGGCCCTCACGTCAACCAAAGCCATCGCTCTACCACGTCCATCCGACTCCTTATGGATCGTAACAGACGGCTCCGTAACCAAACGTGGCCTCGGAGCAACACTATATGTGTCCCGTGAGAACAACCTCTATCTTGCCGGATTTTTCAGCGCAAAACTCCGCAAACACCAAGTCAACTGGCTGCCCTGTGAAATTGAAGCACTGAGTATCGCCGCGGCCGTCAAGCACTTCAGCCCGTTTATAATACAGTCTGAACACCGTACTTGCGTACTCACTGACAGCAAACCATGCGTCCAAGCCATCAATAAACTCTGTCGCGGCGAATTTTCCGCAAGCCCTCGGGTAACATCATTCCTAACTACCGTTAGCCGATATCAAGTCACGTTGCAGCATTTGGCCGGTACGGCTAACCTCCCTTCAGGCTTTACGAGCCGCAACGCTCCAGAGTGCCAAGAACCAACATGCCAGGTGTGCAGTTTCATCAAAGAAACAGAAGACTCTGTCGTCCGTGACGTGTCCGTTCAAGACATCATCGACAACACCAAGTCACTTCCATTCACCACGAGATCAGCCTGGCGAGAAATCCAAAACGGATGTCCCGACCTCCGCAGAGTCCATGCCCATCTGAAACAAGGAACTAGACCCTCGAAGAAACTGACTAACATAAAAGACATCAAACGCTATCTAAACGTAACGTCCATCTCCAAAGACGGCATTCTAGTAGTCAAACGCAACCAACCTTTCACCCCCTCATCTGAGGCAATAGTAGTACCACGGTCCGTACTTGATGGTCTTCTCACAGCTCTCCACGTTCGTCTAAACCATCCATCTCGCAACCAGCTTCAGATGGTTGTACTACGCCACTTCTTTGCGTTAGACATGAACAGTGCCCTAACCAGGGTATCCTCGTCATGCCACCCATGTGCCTCCTTACGGAAGTTTCCAAGTTCTCTCGTAAGCCAATCATCTGAAGAACCACCCGACGTCGTCGGCATATCCTTCGCTGCTGACGTTATCAAACGACAACGACAAGCAATCTTACTACTCAGAGAGTGTTCGACATCCTACACCAACACTTGTTTAATACAAGACGAAAAGTACGACACCCTGCGCGACGCCCTTACACGCCTCATTGTGGAACTACACCCTTTGGACGGTCCAAGAGCAGTCATTCGAGTAGACCCTGCACCAAGCTTCTTATCTCTTAGCAACAACGACGGTCTAAAACACTTGAACATTTGGCTCGATGTTGGTCGCATAAAGAATAAGAATAAGAACCCAGTCGCCGAAAAGGCTATTCAAGAGCTAGAAGAAGAGCTTCTGCGACAGGAGCCCGGAGGTGGACCCATTACTTCTACTGGCCTCGCACTAGCAACAGCTCGTCTCAACTCTCGCCTACGCCATCAAGGTCTCTCCGCTCGTGAACTATGGACACAACGCAGTCAATACACCTGTGACCAACTCCCACTATCTGACTACCAGAATATAGTAGCGCAGCACCAGAAGAGGTCCACTAACCATCCCCACAGCGAAAAGTCCAAAGACAAACACGGAGTTGCCGCACCTCAGCCACAGATTCGAGTGGGAGACATAGTTTATTTGATCGCTGACCGCGACAAACTACGTGCTCGTGACCGCTACATCGTTACAGAAGTGAGCGACCCTTGGTGTTACATTAAGAAGTTCACCGGATCCCAACTTCGCGCCACATCATACAAGGTCAAGCTATGTGAGTGCTATGCCGTTCCCGCTCCCCTCGCCTCCTCCCACACTAGTACTCAAGTAATCCACAACGATGCCGACGAAGACTTCGCCACCGTAGACCCAACGTTAGCGTCAGAAGAACCAAGTCCACCAACACCCCCATCGGAACTTATCCGCCCATACGAAGTTGACTTACCAAGCTGGTGTAAACCAAACAATCAAGACAACGCATCGGAAGAAGACACCAACACAACCCCAGAAACAACTGAGCAAGACCCACCACCCTCGCAAGTCACTCTCACCGTCCCACTGCCCATCAACAACGAACTCAGCAGCGAAGAATCTCCCTCGAGACCACAACGAACACGCAAACCCCCAGCCTACCTCAAGGACTACTTCCTATATTGAGACATTATGCGACCTGTAGATGTATGAACCATAATAACTTTGTTATCCAGTTAATTAACAGAAAATAAGGAAGAAGAAGATACTGCGCCAGCGAGCCCGTTGTGCCCGCGGACATTTGTGCCTGTCATGCGCGCGCGCCCGCGCCAGTGACGCCTGTTCATTACTGTTGTTATTGGTCGGCCATCTTGCGACTACGTTTCATTATTAAAGCTTGTTCATTCGTTTACGTCGTTCGTCGTGTTTACTGGCGCTGTGAAAACAGCTGAAATGCCTTTATATAATTCTAATTTTCCTCAACATATTTTGAAGGCATATTTATGATCATGCATACTTATGGCACTAATCAACAGCTACAGTAGATTTAACTTAACATTATAACAGTTTCACATAGGATGCACAATCCTGCTTACATCCTAAGGATAACAGTAGCATTTTCCACAGCGTGGCTCTTCATCCACTGAATTCCAATTGAAATTTAAAAGTTGATTTTTGCGGAGGGAGGAAAACCAGTAAACCCAGAAAAACCTCAGAAGCACAAATAAGCAACAAGCAACTCTACTCACAAAACAACACCACAAGCCCTGCAGAACTCGAACCCAGGGCGCATTGGTGAGAGGTAATATTACTACATGTAGGTGCCATTTATACATACTGCTTCTGTTAATGAGCTCTGACTTAATGTTTTTGAAGTAGGATTTTACAGGTTTTCTCAAAACTTGCAATGTAAGCTTTTCAAAGGTTTTTCACAGATTTTAAGTGTAATATATTTACACTGTATAATAGGATTTTTCCTTATTAAAAAATCCTGCAAATATAATTTTCACAGGGTTATATTTTTGTACAGGTTTTCTGTATAGAAATGTTTTGCAAAAAACCTGCAAAAATAGTATTCACAGGTTTTTCACAGCATTTTGAACCTGTGAAAGTGTCCCTTTTCACAGGTCTGGATGTTTGAAAATCCTGTGAAAATTCTGTGAAAAACCTGTGAAATTCCTAAAATTGAGAGATATATTTCTCAAGTTTTTCACGGGATTTTCACAGGAGTCTCAGCCAGTAGTGAATGGTGATAGTTTATTTTGTTTTTAAATTATGGTTTAACTTATATGTATTTTAGGTGAATTCCATTTCATGATATACTGAATTCAGATTGCTTTGAAGAATTCAGGTTTGTGTATATTATAAACTGTTTAGAATATAAATCAAAATATATTGCCTCCCATTAATATGTAGGTCCAAAAAGTAAAGGTTTGAAATGAAAGTTCTACTCTACATTAAACTAATATTTTCTTTCAATTAACATTCACTTATTGACTTGCTGAACTATTTTATCGAAGTAACAATATTTAATTTTTTTTTCACATGTAGGCACTTCATGTATGAATACAGGCAAAGACAAAGTATGTTAAAGACCTCTACAATGGCACATTGTGTCCTTTATGTCCAACGGTAACTATTTTCGTATTATAACTTTCATAAATATCATGATTCTAATTAGTTGGGAGCGCATATAATTATGTCTTATTCAGGACAGCGTTACGGCGGAATAGCCTTTCTTAAAGTGAGTGGAGAGGGGCATATGCATTGCTGTACAAATAAGCACGTGACCATGGCCATAATTAGCCTAGCAATGAACTAACCAATGAAAGAACTTCCCCCAGCCACCCATATTTACCATCCCTGCAGGGTAAGCACATACATGCACACTTCTTCTATTTCTTCAAATGAATATTTCTTTTACATTTTTCTTGTATACTGTTAGATTCCTTTTTTTTAATCTTCTTCGTTTTTTCAACAGGATGGGGGTGTTATCATTGAAAGCATGGATGGGTGTTTTGGACTATGCAGTAAAAGGAGAAGGGACATCATTTAGGAACACCAAAACATGGAACACTTCTATTTGCAGATCAGGATGATGTTGATAACTTATTGTTAACAGCTCTGGTAAAGCTGGGGCAGACATGGAACAGGTAAAAACCTGTCTACTTCAGATTATTATGGCCATGTATATTTTTGTTGTAGCCCACTGATTATAAGCCAGACAAATTTTCCACTCTTTCTGTTACATTCAAAGAAAAAATTACATCCCATTGCTGTTAAAATTGACATGTTTAATTACTTTTTATTACACACACTCCAACGTCACTTCATTTGAAAGCACATTTATATATGACCGTTTTTTATTCCTTATTATTTTTTACAGAACTGTAGTAAATTCCATGCCGGAGAGGTTCTGAACTGCTTTGAGATCCAAGGGGAAAAACAAGCTCTTTGATGAGAAAGGTGTCTTCGGCTGAGTATGCCAACACGATTTTCCTAAAGGATTTCATAACATAAGGTAAAGCATGGTGAAAGGTAAGAAGCTGTAACTGAATAATTAATAACAAGATATTAGGATTAGGCCGTTCATTCACAGATGTAAAATAACGGAATACCAAATTATCATAAATGGCATTGCCAAGCAATGTATGATTCTTCATGTCAATGAATTCTCTATAGTCACGTCGGTAAATAATTATATTTTGAGTATGAAAGGAAATGTATTCCATCAGAAGCTCAGGTTCGATTCTATGCCTTCATGCATACTGTATATGCGAAACAGTTTTTGTTGTACTAAATGTTAAATTTCTTTTCTCTGCACAGAATGTCATACTCTGTTTATGAGCTAAAAAAACTTAGAAATTTAAATGAGAATGCTAAAAGTAGAGTTATCATCATATATAACATTGCTTATCTTTTGTCACAGCATTTAAAGGTTAGTAATATAAACTTTTAGAGTGTATTAGGGTGACTAATTAATGCCAATCTTATTCGCAGGCTTATATTCCAGAAATTTCAGAAATTACATCTACCCTTCCCCATATGGTATTTTGAAGTCACGAATATTGATGTAGTATTAGCATGTAACTCTGACGTAGGATGGAGTGTGTTAAATCATCCCTTCAGTTTACATTTCCAAACACTAAAAATGTGAAATACTTTGTGCTATTTTGCACATAAAATGTAACAAACACTATAAACCTTATGATGTTTACAAGTATGGTTTGTCTTTAGCTATCTTGTTTTAGTTTATATATTTCTGCATAATTTATAGTCCTCCTCTCAGGAAAGCCTCATAGAAGGTGTTGATGTGGCCATACCCATATTTCACTGCTATGGACACAAGGCATCATACCACGTGAGAAGAAAAACAGTTATTTTTGTAATATTGGTCTTATGACTGATGCCATTTTGTATCTTAATTTCTATATTTTACCAATTGTATAATAGCTATCCTTCTTGTGTCCCAAATGCTTGCTAATTTTCTCAATTTTGCTGCATGTTTAAAGATCCAGTATAGTCCGAGAAGGATTGAAGGTATTGGTTCAACAGATGGTGAAGGAGTAGAACGGTTATGGTCTTTTTTGAGAAGGTTCTCGTGTATACTAAAGAAATGAGTGCCCACAAAAGAACCGATCTTTTGACTGATGGATTACTTCACTATGGTCATCATTTGTACTTCAAATTTGGTATGTAAAATTTGTAAAATAAGTTACATTCCCCTGATGCCTTTATACTGTAACAGTGACATAATATCACCAAACAAGCTGAATGGCAGTGTTAAAGTCTCTATAAACTGTCATCCATCAAAGAATGTAAAGATATCAACCAAAGTAATTTCTGTGAATTTCCTGCCACAACCCCTGTCTCTGTCAGCCCGTAGAAATGAAAACTGGTTTACCAATGTATGTTTCTGTAGAAACCACTGGATCTGAGGTCCTGCAGAAGAGATAGAGAGAGTGGGGTGTTGGGAGGGGTTTTCCCATGAAGCTGAAACAAGCAATTAAGTATTTATTTACCATTCATTTTTTGTGATACAGAAACGAGAAGGCTATAAAAGCCATGGAGAAAAAAATAATGTAAGAGAAAGATGGTCTGATGTATCCCATGTTTTCATTACCGTCAAGTCACAACTGAATGAAAAAAGAAAAAGGGAACTGTTGCTAAAGTTGCACTGCATGGCATCGGAGAGGTGTTTTTTGGTAGAACTAAAGCGGAAGTATGCAGGTATTGTACCAAAATTCACATGAATAATTAATCTATGTATTTATGAAATGTTATTGTAAGTATGTATGAAATCCAAAAACTTTTCAATGTCAGGGAATTGTCAGGGAATACATTTGGTTAAGGAAATTATAAAAATCTCTTGTACTGCATTTTTTGCTGATTGTTGTCATTTTACCTTATAGATGGTCCAGCAATCGCTATAAAGCTTTCGAAACAGATTGACAAAGTTGTGAAATCAATCAACAAGACTTTGTCGGAAGTTAATGGGTTACTGCCTGTTGATAAGCAGATCCTGTATGAAGAGGCTAAGGATCCAAAAAGTAGCCTTTACTCTACGATGACAGATGGAGGCACTACATTATACTGTACCAGCCTCTCTAAGGAGACAAATTATTGATTTGTCCTGCCTGAGCAAGAGTTGTGAAGATCTAGAGGAGATCAATATGTTGAAGGAGGAAATGAGGCGACTTGTTTCCTTTATCCATGAGCAGATCAGGCTAATAGACGAATATGTGGATACCCTTCAGCCTGATGTCCCTCTTAATGCAGGATTGACAGCATGCTTGAAGAAAAAAAGGATGGTTTACTCTAACCAAGTTTGTTTTTTGGTACGGTTATGGAGTGGTATCTGGGATACCCCAGTTCAGGTGCCACCAGTGAAAACGTATCATAACCTCAGTGGCATACTGATCACACTCTAGCTGAACAGAACTCAGTGGAGATAAATGACTTGATGTTAATGCGGGAAGATGAAGAGGATGAAAGTTTTGTTTTGGAGTTGTCATCAGATAGTGATTTATCTGATGATGAGTAATGAACAATAATAATAATAGCTATAGAGCGTTTTCACATGACGTCACAGCTGCCATATTGGTGTACCTTTGACAATATCTTTGTCATTAGTTTCTTTTGTTAGGTGCGCCAATATGGCTGCCATCTCTATTGTCAGACATGACGTCACAGCCGCCATATTAGTGTACCTTTGACAATATCTTCGTCATTAGTTTCTTTTGTTAGGTACACCAATATGGCTGCTATCAATATGGTGACTTAACTCTCTAGGGACGGAGTAAAAACGCTTTATTAGCTTTACAGTTCAAACCATAATAGATGAGGCGGTAAGCCGTGTGGGATGGGCTCGGAAATCATATAAGAACATGCGTAATGGGTAAATCATGAGCCTTGTATGAAACGACTGAAGAAGAGGGCAAATGGGCCTTTTGTAACTTCAAGTCGCGTAAAACATGAGCACGCTCAACTAGAAACCCTGGGCAGTACCATGAACCGTAGCTCAAGATATAATTAATAGAACGGAATGGTTGGGAAACCTATTGTTCTAGGTTTTTGATTGACTGTATCCATTGTTATATAACGTTGGCCGTGTAGATAGAAGGAAAAATGGTTCTGTAATTTGTTCACAGTATTAGAGAATATAGAATTCTTTCCCTAAGAAATCGTTCTAAAATAGTTGTTATTGGTTAATTAATCCTATATGGCATTATTAATTGTTTATCGAAAATAAAATTGCCCTTTTCCATGCTTTCTTACTTATCATACAGTAGCTTAGCTGTATCAGCGCGAAAGAAAGTAACTAATGAAACATTAGTCATTTCTTGGCGCAGATAGCTATAGATAAGTTATAGCATTTCTTATCGCAATCATAAACACAAGCGCAAAGAACTGAACAAAAAGTGTTCATACTTGTAATTGCGCTTCCGCACTCGTGTCACGTGATCGTGTTCATGTAATGAAGAAGCCATCATTTCTCTCGGAATATATAAGATAAAGTTTTGTTAACAGAGCAATTTTTAATAATAAAAAATAGGTTATCTAAGACAATTATTTACGCAGTTTCTAGAACCATACTGGTGGTTTTTCGATTCAGATGAATAAACCCCGTTACAACACAAAACAGTGGAATGAGGGTAGGACCCCACGCCCCTTCTCCTTCTTACGGGTCTGAAAAGAACGGAATATGGAAAGCTCTATCTGTCTGTTGGGTATATGATGGGTTACCATGGAAATGTATTCAATGGATAAACGGAATCTTGTATATCATGTCGCAATCTACGTACGTAATACCTGGCTACAAACGTCAATCTGTCTATTATGCGCCTATCTACTGCCTGCTGATGGAACACGTCGGGACGCACCTTAGAGTTCTACCATCGTTTGGACACACAATTTTACACACCAGGGCCCGGTTGTACGAAACCTGGATAGCGCTATCCGAAGGATAAATCTTATCTAGTGGATAAATTTATGGGAAAACAGCATCGACTTATCTATTGGATAAGGATTTATCCGCCGAATAGCGCTATCCAGGCTTCGTACAACCAGGGCCAGTAGATCTCTGTAAATAAAGAAATATACTTCTACATTTCAATTTCCTGTTTTGTATATTATGCCAAGATGCACAAGTCGCTATAACGTAACTGTATCTTGAGGCCATAACGAAATTGGCACAGTATAACGAAATTGTCACACGTGTCGAAATTACCGCGAAAAATTCAAAATAAATGTTTTAATGCCCTAAATAATGGATTTCATTTCAGATCGAATACATAGGCATTTAGTACTACTAATCAGAACAGTTTAGTTGAATAATTCGGTATGCGAGGGAACGTTATGATGCGAGCTGAATAGTTGAATTTATTCAACTTATAAATGGGTCAGTGTCATATCACTTCACTATGTGGCAGAGCAGCCTCATCGCGTACATACACTGCCGTTGTAATTTTGCAGTTTTCTGGTTTAGATTCTTAAATATATTTCATAAAATTGTCGTTTATGGACAAAAGTAATGTTTAATGTGTTCTTATAGCCCAAGATATTGAGCAAAGTGTGTTTAAAATACTTTCACTTTTCTACGGATGAGTCGCGATTAGCACGTGATTTCGTTATCGCAACTCGTTACCTTTTTGATTGGATGAACATACCGACACTGGTTAATACGGACATGCAGTTGTTAAAGATTAAGGTGGCAGACAAATATATGTACTTGCTTAAAAAATATGTCAACTCTTATTATATAGGATCATGGTTCTGCGTAACGACACTTCGCCACAGTGCTCTCATAACGAAATTAGCACCACGGCCAACTAAACTGAACTGATGTTCGTAGCCGTAGTTTAGTTCGGCGAGTTATATTTGGGGGGGGAGGGGAGTGGGCTTACATTTGTAGGTCTTTTAATATATATCTACCAAAACTAGCCCCGGCCCCAGCCCCAGCCCCACTCCAGCCTCCATTCCCTAAGTCAAAAGCCAATACAAGTTGCATGTCGTATGTCGTATGATTGGTTGTTAAATGTGAAATGGGATTTTTTCCTGTGAAATCTGATGTTATTTCTTCTACGTTGATAGTAAACATAAGACGAAGGAATAACTATAAAACAAATAAAACACATGTGTTGGATTCCATGCTTTACCCCATATACTGTACCCCCATAAAGTTACCTTTTACACTCTACCGGTTAATATATATATATATATCCGATACTGCAAGCGGAGCCCCATTTCCTTCCTAGTAAATGAAACCAGTGACTGGGTACTAGTTTATGGACACTAATGCATTGCGGCCTGAAAAATACTTGTATTTTTATTGTCAGTGATATTCAGCCACAATGAAATCATTTTTATTAACTTTCTTATATCGCTTTCATAGATAAGAAATGTATTTTTCATTATGAATCTGGATACGATGCTATTGACCTTGTTGTTCAACTTCGCCAAGAAGAAAAGTTGGCAAAGGAGATTGGTTTGTCGTATAGAAGCAATTTTCTTAGTCTCATGGAAAATCTAGTGTGCCATTTCCGAGTGTAGATAGAAGTCGAGGGTCGAGGGTCGAGGGTCGAGGGTCGAGGGTCGAGGGTCGAGGGTCGAGGGTCGAGGGTCGAGGTTTCTATGCATTAAAAATGTAAGCCCACTCCCCCCACCCACCCACATAACTCGCCGAACTAAACTACGGCTACGAACATCAGTTCAGTTTAGTTGGCCGTGGTGCTAATTTCGTTATGAGAGCACTGTGGCGAAGTGTCGTTACGCAGAACCATGATCCTATATAATAAGAGTTGACATATTTTTTAAGCAAGTACATATATTTGTCTGCCACCTTAATCTTTAACAACTGCATGTCCGTATTAACCAGTGTCGGTATGTTCATCCAATCAAAAAGGTAACGAGTTGCGATAACGAAATCACGTGCTAATCGCGACTCATCCGTAGAAAAGTGAAAGTATTTTAAACACACTTTGCTCAATATCTTGGGCTATAAGAACACATTAAACATTACTTTTGTCCATAAACGACAATTTTATGAAGTATATTTAAGAATCTAAACCAGAAAACTGCAAAATTACAACGGCAGTGTATGTACGCGATGAGGCTGCTCTGCCACATAGTGAAGTGATATGACACTGACCCATTTATAAGTTGAATAAATTCAACTATTCAGCTCGCATCATAACGTTCCCTCGCATACCGAATTATTCAACTAAACTGTTCTGATTAGTAGTACTAAATGCCTATGTATTCGATCTGAAATGAAATCCATTATTTAGGGCATTAAAACATTTATTTTGAATTTTTCGCGGTAATTTCGACACGTGTGACAATTTCGTTATACTGTGCCAATTTCGTTATGGCCTCAAGATACAGTTACGTTATAGCGACTTGTGCATCTTGGTATAATATACAAAACAGGAAATTGAAATGTAGAAGTATATTTCTTTATTTACAGAGATCTACTGGCCCTGGTTGTACGAAGCCTGGATAGCGCTATTCGGCGGATAAATCCTTATCCAATAGATAAGTCGATGCTGTTTTCCCATAAATTTATCCACTGGATAAGATTTATCCTTCGGATAGCGCTATCCAGGTTTCGTACAACCGGGCCCTGGTGTGTAAAATTGTGTGTCCAAACGATGGTAGAACTCTAAGGTGCGTCCCGAAGTGTTCCATCAGCAGGCAGTAGATAGGCGCATAATAGACAGATTGACGTTTGTAGCCAGGTATTACGTACGTAGATTGCGACATGATATACAAGATTCCGTTTATCCATTGAATACATTTCCATGGTAACCCATCATATACCCAACAGACAGATAGAGCTTTCCATATTCCGTTCTTTTCAGACCCGTAAGAAGGAGAAGGGGCGTGGGGTCCTACCCTCATTCCACTGTTTTGTGTTGTAACGGGGTTTATTCATCTGAATCGAAAAACCACCAGTATGGTTCTAGAAACTGCGTAAATAATTGTCTTAGATAACCTATTTTTTATTATTAAAAATTGCTCTGTTAACAAAACTTTATCTTATATATTCCGAGAGAAATGATGGCTTCTTCATTACATGAACACGATCACGTGACACGAGTGCGGAAGCGCAATTACAAGTATGAACACTTTTTGTTCAGTTCTTTGCGCTTGTGTTTATGATTGCGATAAGAAATGCTATAACTTATCTATAGCTATCTGCGCCAAGAAATGACTAATGTTTCATTAGTTACTTTCTTTCGCGCTGATACAGCTAAGCTACTGTATGATAAGTAAGAAAGCATGGAAAAGGGCAATTTTATTTTCGATAAACAATTAATAATGCCATATAGGATTAATTAACCAATAACAACTATTTTAGAACGATTTCTTAGGGAAAGAATTCTATATTCTCTAATACTGTGAACAAATTACAGAACCATTTTTCCTTCTATCTACACGGCCAACGTTATATAACAATGGATACAGTCAATCAAAAACCTAGAACAATAGGTTTCCCAACCATTCCGTTCTATTAATTATATCTTGAGCTACGGTTCATGGTACTGCCCAGGGTTTCTAGTTGAGCGTGCTCATGTTTTACGCGACTTGAAGTTACAAAAGGCCCATTTGCCCTCTTCTTCAGTCGTTTCATACAAGGCTCATGATTTACCCATTACGCATGTTCTTATATGATTTCCGAGCCCATCCCACACGGCTTACCGCCTCATCTATTATGGTTTGAACTGTAAAGCTAATAAAGCGTTTTTACTCCGTCCCTAGAGAGTTAAGTCACCATATTGATAGCAGCCATATTGGTGTACCTAACAAAAGAAACTAATGACAAAGATATTGTCAAAGGTACACTAATATGGCGGCTGTGACGTCATGTCTGACAATAGAGATGGCAGCCATATTGGCGCACCTAACAAAAGAAACTAATGACAAAGATATTGTCAAAGGTACACCAATATGGCAGCTGTGACGTCATGTGAAAACGCTCTATAGCTATTATTATTATTGTTCATTACTCATCATCAGATAAATCACTATCTGATGACAACTCCAAAACAAAACTTTCATCCTCTTCATCTTCCCGCATTAACATCAAGTCATTTATCTCCACTGAGTTCTGTTCAGCTAGAGTGTGATCAGTATGCCACTGAGGTTATGATACGTTTTCACTGGTGGCACCTGAACTGGGGTATCCCAGATACCACTCCATAACCGTACCAAAAAACAAACTTGGTTAGAGTAAACCATCCTTTTTTTCTTCAAGCATGCTGTCAATCCTGCATTAAGAGGGACATCAGGCTGAAGGGTATCCACATATTCGTCTATTAGCCTGATCTGCTCATGGATAAAGGAAACAAGTCGCCTCATTTCCTCCTTCAACATATTGATCTCCTCTAGATCTTCACAACTCTTGCTCAGGCAGGACAAATCAATAATTTGTCTCCTTAGAGAGGCTGGTACAGTATAATGTAGTGCCTCCATCTGTCATCGTAGAGTAAAGGCTACTTTTTGGATCCTTAGCCTCTTCATACAGGATCTGCTTATCAACAGGCAGTAACCCATTAACTTCCGACAAAGTCTTGTTGATTGATTTCACAACTTTGTCAATCTGTTTCGAAAGCTTTATAGCGATTGCTGGACCATCTATAAGGTAAAATGACAACAATCAGCAAAAAATGCAGTACAAGAGATTTTTATAATTTCCTTAACCAAATGTATTCCCTGACAATTCCCTGACATTGAAAAGTTTTTGGATTTCATACATACTTACAATAACATTTCATAAATACATAGATTAATTATTCATGTGAATTTTGGTACAATACCTGCATACTTCCGCTTTAGTTCTACCAAAAAACACCTCTCCGATGCCATGCAGTGCAACTTCAGTAACAGTTCCCTTTTTCTTTTATCATTCAGTCGTGACTTGACAGTAATGAAAACATGGGATACATCAGATCATCTTTCTCTTACATTATTTTTTTCTCCATGGCTTTTATAGCCTTCTCGTTTCTGTATCACAAAAAATGAATGGTAAATAAATACTTAATTGCTTGTTTCAGCTTCATGGGAAAACCCCTCCCATCACCCCACTCTCTCTATCTCTTCTGCAGGACCTCAGAACCAGTGGTTTCTACAGAAACATAGATTTACCAGTTTTTATTTCTACGGGCTGACCGAGACAGCGGTTGTGGCAGGAAAGAAGCTGCTGTCACAGAAATTACTTTGGTTGATATCTTTACATTCTTTGATTGATGACAGTTTATAGAGATTTTACCATCATAGCTTCACAATCACATGATGGCAGACATGATAGGAGGCAGGAACAATTGAATCTGGTCTAATGTGATTTACATGAGAAAGGATTCAGTTTCCCAGGGGAAAAAGACTCTATTGTTGTGCCTCCTGTCATTGCTGCCATCACGTGATTTTCATGTCTTGTATGTTTTGTCGATCAGTGCATATCAATTACACATAAGACAGTGGTAAAAGTAATATCTTCATATTTTGGCATTACAATTAATAGACTCTTGGCAACAAAATCTTTAAAATGTACATACATTATACATACATTCATTGACAAAGCTATATGATTGAAAGTATCTTACTTACCGTTTAATTTTCTTTTCAACATCTCTGACTTTCTCTTGGTCTTCCTCCTGCACACAAGTTAATTCAATTCATTTTAATGCATTTTCAATTAAGAAATGGAGCTGTTTATGTAACTCTGTAATAATGACTGACAGCAGTACTGAATAAAGCACTTACTAAATAAGATATTCTGTTCTATTTTTATAGTTATGGTCGAGAATGGCAGACATAAAATGAGAGAAGATACTGCCCCTGAAGAGAACCTAGATGGCAACTGCAGTCATATACAACTCTGCAATAATGACTGACAGCAGTACTGAATAAATTACTTAGTAAATAATACATTCTGTTCTATTTATATAGTCATGGTCGAGAATGGCAGACACTATAAAATGAGAGAAGATACTGCCCCTGAAGAGAGCCTAGATGGTAACTACTGTCATATATAACTCTATAATATCGACTGATAGCAGTACTGAATAAATTAATTACTAAATAATACATTCTGTTCTATTTATATAGTCATGGTCGAGAATGGCAGACATTATAGAAGGAGAGAAGATACTGCCCCTGAAGAGAACCTAGATGGTAACTACTATCATATATAACTCTATAATATCCACTGATAGCAGTACTCGATAAATCAATTACTAAATAATATATTCTGTTCTGTTTATTTATAGTCATGGTCAAGGATGGTAGACATCATAAAAGGAGACAAGATACTGTCCCTGTAGAGAACCTAGATGGAAATTATACTGTAGTAACAAAACTCTGTAACAATCATGGTTTTTCTTTACACCTATGCCAGAAGATGGTAAGCTAAAGCATGCATATAGCATGTCATAAAATGTTGGTCAGGTTTCAGTCAGTGGTTGGTGAGGTGTAACAGGTGTCAGTCAGTGATTGTTAACGTGTCAGTCAGTGGTTGGTTAGGTGTCAGTCAGTGGTTGGTCAGGTGTCGGTCAGTGGTTGGTCAGGTGTCGGTCAGTGGTTAGTAAGGTGTCAGTCAGTAGTTGGTCAGGTGTCAGTCAGTAGTTGGTCAGGTGTCGGTCAGTGGTTAGTAAGGTGTCAGTCAGTGGTTAGTAAGGTGTCGGTCAGTGGTTAGTAAGGTGTCGGTCAGTGGTTAGTAAGGTATCAGTCAGTGGTTAGTAAGGTGTCAGTCAGTGGTTGGTAAGGTGTCGGTCAGTGGTTGGTCAGGTGTCGGTCAGTGGTTGGTAAGGTGTCAGTCAGTGATTAGTAAGGTGTCAGTCAGTGGTTTGTAAGGTGTCAGTCAGTGGTTGGTCAGGTGTCGGTCAGTGGTTGCTCAGGTGTCGGTCAGTGGTTAGTAAAATGTCAGTCAGTAGTTGGTCAGGTGTCAGTCAGTAGTTGGTCAGGTGTCAGTCAGTGGTTGGTAAGGTGTCAGTCAGTAGTTGGTAAGGTGTCAGTCAGTAGTTGGTCAGGTGTCGGTCAGTGGTTAGTAAGGTGTCAGTCAGTGGTTGGTTAGGTGTCAGTCAATAGTTGGTCAGGTGTCAGTCAGTAGTTGGTCAGGTGTCGGTCAGTGGTTAGAAAGGTGTTAGTCAGTGGTTGGTTAGGTGTCAGTCAGTAATTGGTCAGGTGTCGGTCAGTGGTTAGAAAGGTGTCAGTCAGTGGTTGGTAAGGTGTCAGTCAGTAGATGGTCAGGTGTCGGTCAGTGGTTGGTAAGGTGTCAGTCAGTGGTTGGTAAGGTTTCAGTCAGTGGTTGGTCAGGTTTTAGTCAGTGGTTGGTGAGGTGTAACAGGTGTCAGTCAGTGATTGTTAACGTGTCAGTCAGTAGTTGGTCAGGTGTCAGTCAGTGATTGTTAACGTGTCAGTCAGTGGTTGGTCAGGTGTCAGTCAGTGGTTGGTAAGGAGTCAGTCAGTGGTTGGTCAGGTGTCAGTCAGTGGTTGGTCGGGTGTCAGTCAGTAGTTGGTCAAGTGTCAGTCAGTGGTTTGTAAGGTGTCAGTCAGTAGTTGGTCGGTTGTCAGTCAGTGGTTGGTCAGGTGTCAGTCAGTGATTGTTAGCGTGTCAGTGAGTGGTTGGTAAGGGGTCAGTCAGTAGTTGGTCAGATGTCAGTCAGTAGTTGGTCAGATGTCAGTCAGTAGTTGGTCAGGTGTCAGTCAGTGGTTGGTCAGGTGTCCGTAAGTGCTTGGTAAGGTGTCAGCAAATAGATCAAATTTCATATGAGTAAAACTCACAGTACGCAGCTCATGTTTACCATGGAGTGCATTCAAGGCACCAAATGTGAGAGTATCATGGAAAACATACAAAAACTGCTCTAAGGTACTGTAGTTACGTGTACTGTCTAAAAATGAGATAATATGAGAGCATTTTTTTCTTTCTATATGATGACTTTTCCCCTCTAATCAACAGATCAGATTAGTGAAACAGAGGAGGATTGTGATGTTACTAGCATATTGCCCAAGCTTATAAATGTGAATGTACGTTCTAATTGATGACCTCTTTGCAACAGGACTTCCCTCATTTCTGTCAGCCTAAGCTTATCATTATTAGATTCAAGTGTTTTTTAATAGAAACAGCAGACATTTCTCTGACTTAGATAAATTTTAGTGGAAAAGTTTTCTTCAACACCTTGTTTGATGCCTATAATTTGCTCATTTGCTCTATGTTTCATTTTCTCCACAGGAGATACCGTCAAACATGAAGAGTAAAATACCTGTTAACAGAGGTAAAGTAATATTAAGCTAATATAATACGTACCTGAAAATAATTAAAAAACACCAAAGCCTTTTTTTGCCATGAACAGTGTTTGGGAGAACAGGCAAGCACAAGGAACCCTGGAAAGAGATAGTAAGTTAAATGAGTCTTTCATCTTCTTTTTGAGTCTGCTAGATAATGATAATTGGAAAATAATGATACAATTAATAACTCTAGGAGGATGACGATCTAGATTAAGTGAAGAATTTAGTGAAGAGGGTGAGCTATATAAATTTTCTTAATATTTTTGTATTTCATTACCTGTACAATTCATGTATTAAAAAACACTTTGCTTCTGTTTTACAGAAATATGTTATGAAATGTCAATGTTGCCCAGGAAAAAGAAAAGACTGCAAATTTATTCCTCAAGCTCTGAGGACAGGTAAATATAGCGTAATATTCTAAATTTAATTTTGTGATTGCAGATGGGGGATATTTGAAAGGAGGTAAATTTGAATTGGCCAAGCATTAAAATTGGACGTGCACATATTAATACATTTTTGTATCATTCCTTTTTAACATAACCTCTTTGATAATTGACAACAGCTTAATGTTACAGTCACTAATATCAATTAGTTATCAATTGACACGGTTTTCTTTGTTATTCATAAGGCTTTATTTTTATTACAACCCTCATAAACAATGGACAAACTTAAGCCCGGGGAGGGAATTGAAATGCAGCAGGGAAGAGCGGGGCTGATATGAATTAATCTGATTGGCTCATTATAAATCGAAGGTCAATATATAGTTATAAACCCGGTTTATAACTATATATTGACCTTGAATTTATAATGAGCCAATCAGATTAATTCATATCTGTAATAAGTCAGAACGATTCAAGATGGCGAGCTCTGTCCTGCTTTAATACCACAGGGATCCCGTGCACACAGGTATCCCATGACATCTCCCCCTTTTGGTTACAAACAACATAATCTCGAAATACCCTATAAGGCTATGGCTACCATACAATCTGCATGTGGTTAGCATGCTCGAAACGCAAAGGTAATAAACGTTTTAACAGTGTCCAATTGTCTTTATCTCGCAACAAAAACGGATAAGTGTTTGTGGCTAAATGTCAAGTTTAACTGGGGGCTTAACAAGCCTTCCAGATCTTGTCCTTGTTTCTTCAGGTGTGGAGTTAGGTTGGCTTTCATCAGCGACGACTGTGGGTTCTTTAACAGCTTCTTGGGAACCCTCTTCTAGGACTGGTTGTTCGATCTTCTGTAGATGCTTTCTGTTTCTGCGAACTATTCCTCTTTGGGTCTTGATGTTGTAGGACCTTGGTGTTTCTGCCTCCCCAACCACTACTGCGGGTTCACTCCACTCATCGTCCTTCTCAGTCTTAATTCTCACGGTGTCACCATCACGAAGACATGGTAGTGGGACACAACCATGTCTTCGGTTGTAGTAGTATGCATTATTCTGCTGAGACTGTAGATGCCTCTCCTTTAGTTTAACCTCGTCGTAATCTCTTTGCTCCTGTCTAGGAAGACTCGGAAGCATGGTTCTCATCGGTCTCTTGAACACGACTTCTGCTGGGGTCACGCCTGTCGAGGACTGGGGTGTTGATCTGTATGCCATCAAGGCTAAGAATGGATCTTTTTGTTTCAAGATCTCCTTTGCTCTCTTGACAGCGCTTTCTGCTAGCCCGTTAGACTGCGGATAGTATAGACTCGAAGTTGTGTGCTTGAACCCATACTCCTTCGCAAAACTTGCAAAGTGTTCTGCTGCAAACTGTGGACCATTGTCGCTGACTAGCTCTTTCGGTATACCCCACCTGGCGAACATGCACTTTAACTTGGCGACCACGACTTTGGATGTCGTACTGGGTAAGTGCACAAGCTCTATGTACCGCGAATAGTAATCCATCACGACTAGGAATTCTTTTCCATCAAACGTTAGTAGATCAGCTCCAACTCGGCTCCATGGACTGTCTGGCAAAGGCGATGTTATCAACGGTTCTCTCTTCTGAGAAGGTTTCTTTTGCTGACAGAGATGACAACGGCTTACCTTGTCTTTTATGTCTGAGTTTATGCCAAACCACCATACAGATGTGCTTGCTCTCTCTTTACACTTGGAGATACCCTGATGGCCTTGGTGGATTAGCTCGAGAATCCTTGGTTGCATTGCTTTAGGCACGACAATTCTCCCATCAAATATTAGCAGTCTGTCGGCCACGGACAAGTGGGATTGGACGGAGAACAAGTCGTGCAGGTGGTTTGGGATCTCTCTTCCGTGTGTCGGCCATCCATTGATCGTGAGCTTAATTGCTTCGTGCAATGTGGTGTCGGCTTCAGTGGCTCGTCTAAATTCCTATAAGCGGTGTTGTGACACAGGCCAGGTGCTAGTCACTGTGTTAACATATACGTTGACTTCTTCATGATCTTTAGTATCTGATTCGCTTGGATAGTTGACTGGATGTCTAGACAACGTGTCCGCTATGACGAGTTCCTTTCCTGGCACGTGCTGTGCTCGAGGGTTGTAACGCATCATTCTCATCAAAAGTCTTTGACATCTGACTGGTACAGCACTCAGGTCAGACCCATTGATAAGTGGTACCAACGGTTTGTGGTCTGTAAACAATCTGAACTCCTGTAGACCTCTGATGTATCTGTCGAACTTTTCACACGCCCACACTGATGCCAGACATTCTTTCTCAATCTGCGCATACTTTGTTTCAGCAGGCAGCAGCGAGCGAGAAGCAAATGCTATAGGCTTGAGAACGTTGTCTTCTTCCTGAAGTAATACGGCACCCAGCCCATAGCTACTTGCGTCCGCCGAGACGACGGTAGGCTTTGAAGGGTCGTAGAATGTCAACGTTGTGGCTTTGGTGAGGGCTTCTTTGACTTCCTTCAGTGCCTTCTTTTGTGGCGGGCCCCAAGACCAGTGAACATCTTGCTTTAGTAGGTCGTTGAGTGGTTTCATCATTGCTGACAGATTTGGGACGAACATTCCAACGAAGTTTATCATCCCTCGGATTCTCTGCAGTTCCGTGACGTTACTGGGATCTGGCATGTCAATGATTGCTGCAATTTTCCTTGGGTCTGGCCTTACCCCGTCCTTGCTAAAACGGTGACCAAGGAATGTTACTTCTGGCTGTCTCCATACACATTTCTTTGTGTTTAGCTTGAGTCCGGCTTCGTTTACGACTCGTAGGACTTTCTCAAGCTTTTCATCATGCTCTTCCATGCTGCTTCCTGCAACTAAGATGTCATCTTGTGACGCCTCCACGCCATCGACATCTTCAAGCAGTTCGGTCATCTTACGTTGAAATATCTCACTAGCTGATGAAATTCCAAACGGCAAACGTTTGAAACAGTACCTTCCAAACGGCGTGATGAATGTGGTCAATCTGGTGCTGTCAGGATGCAGTTTGAGATGGTAATACCCAGATGTCAGGTCCAGGTGCGTGAATACTTTTGCTCCGCTGATCTTGGCAGCCATGTCCTCAAGCGTCGGGAGAACATATCTTTCTCGCTTGACTTCTCTGTTGAGTCGTCGTAGGTCTACGCATAGCCTGACGTCTCCATTTGCTTTCGGGACGACGACAATTGGCGAACACCAATCTGTAGGTTCCGTGACTTTCTCAATTACCTCTGCTTCCTCCATTCTCTGTAGCTCTGCTTTGACTTTTGGCTTTAGAGGTATCGGTATTCGGCGTGCAGTGTTGTAATGAAAGGGGGCGGCCGAATCTCTCAGTTGGATCTTAACTGGATCCCCTTTCATTAGTCCAATACTATCTTTGCCTTTGATTTCTTTGACGTTAAGAGTGATCAAGTTTAACTCTTCGGCAGTGGTTCTTCCTAGTAAGTCGCTTTCGGTGTCAGCAACATATACTTCAAACTCGCAGGCAATTCCGTTGTAACTCGTGTGACCTGTGAATGTCCCTTTACACTCCAAAGTACCGTCGACACCCTTCAGGATGTGAGTTGTTGCCTTCAAGGCGGGTCTTCGCGGCATGCTCTTGTACGTCTTGTATGACATAAGCGATACATCAGCACCCGAGTCAATTTTGAACAGCACGGGGTGACTATTTACAGGCAGTTTTATTTGCCATCCTTTATTGCTGTTTGATGCACTCGTGATGACTCCCACGAAGAATTCTTCTTCTGAGCTCGTGTCGTCTGCATCTCCATCACAAGACTCCTTCGTTTGGCTCACTTCTGTGACTCGTTTGACTCTGCAACATCTAGCATAGTGGCCTACTTTATGGCATTTGTTGCATTCAGCATTCTTCGCTGGGCATTGTGTTAAATGTTGCAGCCCACACCGGTGACACTTTTGGGTTTTGTCGGTCTCGTTACTCTCGTTGCGACTCTGGCTCGAAGGCCTTCTTGCAAACTTAGGTTTTTGCTTAACTCGGACTTCCTCCAGTGACTTTGGCGCCTCCTTTTGTGTAGAAACCTGGGACTTCACACTTTCTGCTTGACGAATCATCTTAACAGCTTCACTCAGTACTAGTTTTTCTTTCAGTTGCAAACGTTTGGATAACTCTTTATCCATTATTCCGACCACCAATCTATCTCGGATGCAATCATCTTTTGTGGCTCCAAAATCACATGTTTCGGCCATCTCGTACAGACTACGAATAAACGATTCGGCTGACTCACCACTTTGTTGTGATCTCTGATGAAACATGGCTCTCTCGTGAATGACATTTCTTCTAGGGGCAAAGTGCTCGTCCAACTTTTCGATGACCAGTTTGTAATCCTTTTCTTCGTCTTCGGACAAGCCAAGTTGAGAAATAATGTGCTCACTTTCAGGACCAAGGGAGTAGACTAGCGTGTTTACTTGTATTTCACCTGACTCTTTGAATAGTTTCGAGGCGATTCGGTACCTTTCGAAGCGTTTTTTCCAGTCTGGCCATTGTAATTCTGCTTTCATAAAATCGAGTGATTTTGGCGGTTTTATCTGTGACATCTTTTCGAAACACACGTTCAAAAAGATTCTTTTAGATGTGAGGTACCTAGTTTTCAGCAATATCTGTCTCCATTCGTCAGGATGGCT
Source organism: Actinia tenebrosa (assembly GCF_029948245.1). Taxonomy (NCBI): domain Eukaryota; kingdom Metazoa; phylum Cnidaria; class Anthozoa; order Actiniaria; family Actiniidae; genus Actinia; species Actinia tenebrosa. The sequence goes on from NW_028292582.1 coordinate 16,700,194, forward strand.
AAGATATTTTGAGATTTGGCTGCCACCATGTAATAAGTCAGAACGATTCAAGATGGCGAGCTCTGTCCTGCTTTAATACCACAGGGATCCCGTGCACACAGGTATCCCATGACAATATCAGCCCCGCTCTTCCCTGCTGCCTGACGAGTAAACGATCTGGGAAATAATACTATTCTACAGAACTAATCTAATTAATGTTTACATTCAAAAAAACTATAGAGATATGTTTTCTAAACATTACATTATCAAATCGTTGCTAGTGCTCATAGTTTATGTGTTAAAGTTTACAACACAGTTTTTAAAATAATAATTCTTACAAACTGGGTTTTGCTCATCCTTTTCACTACATTTCTTCTTGTTTTCCTGGCCGCCATTATCGAGATCTTCGTTAGGTCTTTTTGCCGTAGATGTGGTACATTCATTGAAAGGCTTACCTCCACTGTCAAAGCACTTGGAAATCGCTGTCTTGCAAATTGAAAATTGGGCTTGAATGCTGGGAAAAGGTATTCGGCGTTATAAAAACTGCCTCTTCGTCACTACTCTCCAACTCCATTGCCATACAACCACATGTGATTACGAAACCCTAAAATCTATGGTTTTCTATTATCATCTGCACTTTTGTTTAATTAGCATCATAGATTTCCAGAACATTAAAACTATGTGCCACATTACCTCTGTAGGGACTAGAGGGCATTAGTAAATCCCTTTATAATCAACTCACATTGTTCATGCTCTATAGACAACAAGGGAAATATAAAAACAAAGTGGAAAATGTTTACCCTTTTGTATACATTCTAAACTTCCAACTGAACCACGAATATTTTTAAAAATTCTTTTTATTTTCATTATCTTAAAAGTCTAACATCAGAATATTAAAGAAAACCTTCTTAATTGATAACTAAAATAGTTAGTTACCTCGAACGTCGGCAATAAGCCATATACATCCCTCGGGCCTGCGGCCCTCGGGATGTATATGGCTTATTACCTCCGTTCTCGGTAACTAACTCTTACTTTCAATGACCGTTTATGATGATCCGCCTTAAAGTGACTGTTAAACCCTGGGGGGTACTCCCCTATATTCGCTATACAGGTACATGCGGCCTAACAGGGTATGGTTTTCAGCAATTCTACTCTGTAACAGGGCATATAAAATCGCTCAATCTAGGACAGGGTATCCATTTTCGCAATACCAGAACAGGGTATGATTTTCAGCAATCTTACTCTCGAGCAGGCTATGAATTTCAGTGATTTTACTCTGCTCAAGCATGTTTAGGCCTGGTATTTTGTTCAAAAGGGCAAAAATTACTTTTCACTGTAGATTCCTCATTTTTAGGATGTAATTGACTGTGATTGCAACAGCTATCCTTATTTGGGGTGCTTATCTTTTTGGATGGATAAATTTGCATAAAAGGTGGTCACTTGACCTTAAAATAGGGAAAATGCTAAATTAAAAACTAGTTGATGGTTTTAGATTGTTTGTGAGATTTGTTTAGCTTGTTTGAAAGTAGCGCCAAAGATACAGACATTTGTGTTTGGAATGGTTGACCAAAATGTTTATGAAAGGAGAAAAATGGGCATAAAGGATATTATTGACAGGTCACATGACCTATTTTGTCAAATATCTCCTTAACACATAACTTTAGCAAACCATTTTCAATGTCAATTGAACGATTTTAGAAAAGGAAATAAATTAAGGGTGAAAATGTTCAGCAAAGACTTAAATTGAGCACCTGGCATACTATCAAAATGAAATTTTCTGAAATATTATGTAAATTTCATGGTCATGTGTCCTAAATTTTCCCCGTTTATTGGAACCAACTTGTAAAGAACCACGATCTAAGAAAGTTTGAGAGAGCTGGTTATACTTTAAGCAGAAACACTAGAGAAATGTTTTTTTAATGGTAGCTGATAGAGAATTGGTGCATAATCCAGGCCTTAACATGCTTGAGTGGAACAGGGTCAGGTTCAGAGGGCTCATCGGCACATCCCTATCCTAAGCAGGCAAGAGTACCCCCCGGGTATTCAGTCACTACTAACAAAGAATCTCATCTCATTTACTTTCAGCAATGATGAAAGGTCATTGAATGCAGTAGCACAAAATTGTATGTGAAAATTAACGTTGTTAACGTTCCATTTATAAGCTTTTCTTGATAAAAACCCTGGTTTGACTCCTCTGTCACTAAAAAGTATAATGAACTTTAACCCTAACTCCTTTGACCACTAGCAATGATCCTAGTAAGATCTTGTTTGGAACCTACATGTACCTAGAATCCATATATTCAAGCATTTACACTATACTAGTGAAGGCAGGCCTGAAAGTTTATATTCTCTTATGCACAGTAAATTATTTTAATGAAATCCAAACACAATTTAGTGTGTCAGTTCAGGACTCTCACTGTTAGATTTCGATTTCTTCCCCTGCATGACTGAAAAACGTTTGGCACTAAACATAAAGCTTAAGGAAAGCTGTACCTGATAGGGAAAATTTGAGAAGAGAGGAATTCTGTCTATCGATGCAAATTCTAAGATAGGAAGCAGATGTTATTAAAAATGTCTTTTATAATTCATTTCCTTTTATTAATTTTTAGTTGAGAAAAAAGCTACAGTACGTATACATTAACGGAGAACACTAATGAAGATTTTGTTAAAATCACTGTAGACAAGTATATAAAATTCATATAACTAGATAGTGTCTGATAAAGTGTACGTTTTCAGAGTACACCTGGTCCTCTTACAATGAAGGCCTCCCTCCAGGGAACTGAACTAATGACAAAACAATTTCAGAGTACACCTGGTTGTGTCAGTGTTTTATACAGTATGCAGGACATTACAATGTGCATATATATTGCAGCCAATAGTTTAGAATCATGAGTTGGGATAATAGTTTGCCTCTGAGACCAGACCGTTGTGCCAAGTGACAATCCCCTATTCTTACACACAGCACAATGTGTTTTTAACATCTGCCTTTTACAGGTTAAGTGAGTGAAGAAAGATGAAAACCAAAGTCAGTTTTCTATGGCTATGTACTGTAATCGAACATGAAATGACGTCACAAATGATCCAAACTCAAGTGGAACCAACAAGTTTGGATCATTTTTGAAGTCATTTCATGTTCGATTACAGTACAGAACCATAGAAAACTGACTTTGATTTTTTTTTTGCCAAAGAAAAGAAAAGATTGAACAAAAAGAGAAGTAAACAGTTTGAAAAAGCTGTTTCATGCACGGGGGATGGATGTCGTAAGCACAAGCAGGTCTAGCCTCTATTCGAAAATAGTTCTAAGCCAATGATCAGCTTGCGAGAAATTATGATCACTCGAGAAGTCAAAGAAACTCTCTGCTACGCCTCATTTTTCTCTACGACTTCTCTCTTGCTCCACAACTCCCAGCGTGTTTATATCACAGTATATATAGACACACACGCATTTTATATTCCTTAAGTTGAATGTAGATTAAAGGTTTAAATTTCTTTTTCGTTTTCCTTTTTTTCTTTAATTAATTTTTAGTTGAGAAAAAAGCCAAATTGAAGGACAGCAATGATGATGATGAGGTAAAAATCACTGGAGGCAAGTATACAATAATTAAAAGTCATCTAACTAGTGGCTGTCAGAAAAATTTCCATAGTACAACTAGTCCTATTTCACCTATTAGGTTAATAATACAAAAATTAAAATGTTTTCACCGAAATCTACATTAACCAGCATCACGCTAGATTGTCAATTACATTTGTTTTCAACAGAAGTCTAAGTCAAGGTCAAGGATCGAATTTAAAAAAAAAAACAAGTCGTCTTAGACTTATATCCATTATAAGTCATAGTTTTTGCTCTTTTTTGGGCCATATAGTCACTCAACTAGCAACTTGTCACACTTTTACTAACTTTCTGTGCAAATTAAAACAATTAGGCTCTGGCATGTTTGATTCACTGGAATTGAAATTATAGCTTCCAATGGCCATTAGGAGGTTTTTATATTTTATCATCATATTTGCCTCCTTTGTAGTAGTGGTACTAGCTATCCGGATACCCGATACTTAAAAAAAAAAAAAAACACTTTTTTGAGCTCACAATTATGGGGATGATCCGCATTTACAATAATCAGAGCTCTTATAATTATTACAAGGTAAGCACAGCAGCCAAGAATTAGAATACAAAGTTTGCATTATTAGAATACAATACATTTTCGTTAAGTAAACTCATGAAAGGTGCTAGCTAGGGATTACAGTTCAAAATATTATCAATGGTAAATTATATTTTCCTATGTTTATTATTCTTTTACAGTGACAGTGAAAAGTGCCAAGCAGTCAGCAAACTCAACTAGAATATATGACAAGAAACAAGCTTGCTACTATTGTAACAAGTTGTATGTAAAGATAGCAAGACACCTCGAAGATCAGCACATTAATGAAAGTGAAGTTGCAGCTGCCTTTGCATTTGACAAGAATTCAAAACAACAGAGGGAGGCATTGAGAAAAATCCAACTTAAAAGGAACTATATTTGCCTTCCTAACTCAAACCTCCTCAAACTCCCTTTCCACAGACATTTCAGAAAGACCAAAAAATACCAGCTTTGAAGATGATGACAGTGATGATGATAATGATGACATTGATGATGAAGACAATGTTGATGTCAATGATGTTAACAATGAGGATAGCAGCTCTAGTGGTGACATTGAAGACAACACTGATGAGGACATTGATACAAATTAAGGTAAATTTATTGTGCAATCAAAAATCTATTATTGACTGATCATTCCATGTGCAATATGGGTGACAATTTAACTAAGGTTAATGTAGGTCTTCACTGGTAAAAGTTATCTAAAATAAAATGAATGAAAAGTTTCTATATTATAATCTTTGCTTTTTAACATAAAAAAAAAAGTTCGAAAATTCACTCAGTTATATTTCAAAACATGATTTGAAGGGATAGAAAATTGTGTACACATATTTGTAAACAAAACATAGTTACACAAACACTGAACTTGCAAGTTCCTCTTTGGAAGGTACCAAAATAATGATTAGTTTTGATCGACATTTGAACTTTCTTCTCTAAATACACTGCAATACACATCCTTGTGCAATTTTAAGCAATAACACCACAACCATTAGCAAAAATAGCAATTACCAAAAACAGCAATTACCACAACATAATTAGCTTGCAGAAAAAAATGTTTGAAGTTGCAGATAATATACATATAAAAGCATTGCATTTTCATTCAACTTCAAAACATTGCAAAAAACACAAAATTTAGATTTTGATTGTCTCAGTAAATGACCTATGCAAATTAAAAAAAAAGAGATTATGTAAGTTAATAATGCTTATATAGAAGAGATAACTAGCTAAAAACTAGTGTGAGCTGCGTCAGTGTTTCTAATGTTCAAACAGTAATGGTATAGGGTAAATTATTCACCGTGAATAGATGAAAAAACTGCATTTCGGGCGGAGTAAAAGTCTTTTCACAGCCTATAATTTACCTTTTTATCATTATCAATGTATGCAATTAAAGTAGGGATGCAAACAAAAAGACATTTTCTTTGAACTTTTACTTAGATTTCTTGCAGGAATGCAAATGTTCATCATTTTTCTGTGTTACAGATGACCGTTATGAAAAGCCAACAAAGTCAACAAAGTCAAGAAAAAATTAAGGAGAAACCAAGAAAAATAGGTAAGCTTTGCAAAATCGTTTCATTATTTATGAAATTAAAAAAAAAAGTTACGTAACATTTGACTTTGCACCCTGAAAATACAAAGCGCAAACACTAATAAGCCAGTTTAGTTTTACTGTTTGAGTTTTAATTAAGGACGTTTCCTGATAACTAGTTAATTTTTATGCGAGTTTTTCTAGGTAAGGACCTTCGATTCAGAAATAATGATAGTGCATATAAGCAGTTGTTCTCTGAATTGGTCATTAATCCATTGTTCAAGAAATAATAATATAGATGCAAACATTTCTCACTTCTGATTGGTTGAAAGCAGTGCTGTTTTCCTAAAACACCAGTGTAAAAATGTGAAACACTTTTCAGTGATTGGTTGAAAAGACAAAAGAAATTCAAACTAGCCAATCAGATCACAGCAGCTGTCATGGCAACAAAACAGCCATCCCTCTCTGGAAGTTCTCAGAAAATTCAAGATAGCGGATTTTCATCTTAAAAATGGATTCAAAAATGCTAAAAAAGTCAAGCTTCATCAGTTGAAAACCAGCAAAAAAGGTTGAGAGTGGCTCGCTGCTTGTTAATTGAGAATTAAGAAGGAAAGAAAACATCAGTTGGGCCATTTTACAGATGTTCAAGGTCACTTGACACGAAAGTTGAAGCGAGAGACGTTGAATCTTGTTGAAACTTCAAGAGCTTTTGCCTACTCTATCCGTAAAGAGGTACATAATACTTCTGTACAAAGAACTTCAGCAGCTTATTCAACTTTCCTTTGAGTGTTTATCAATTGAAAAAAGAGGATATTTGAGGATTTATGTAAGTTTTGCAGAATTTCTTCGCAATATCTTACTTGTTTTCTCAAAAAATGTCTTGAAGATGAAAAAAATGATTTCTAAAAAAACATGTTTTTATTTTTTAAAGATCAAAAGTAATCTTTGTTATTCATATTTCTTTCCTGTTTTGAAAATAAAATATTGTCTTATAAACCGGTTTTTGGAAAAAACAAACGAGTTCTTCGCTTCATGCATTTTTTTCAACACGTCTTTTTTTTATCTAATTTTGGTTCGAAATTTTTGCATGTATATTATTAACAAGAAATCGTATGGTATTCTCGTGCACTTTGGAATAAATTTGCACTCACAGGTTTTCAAAAAGCTCAAATACATTTTCGTAGCACTTGCCCTATCGGGCTCGTGCAATTTTGAACTTTTTGGAAACCCGCTCGTGCAAATTTATTTCAAAGTGCACTCGAAACCATGCTATTTCCTATACAAACTGCATCTGCTGAACTAAACTAATACTTACATTCCATCTTATCTGTTGTAAATAATTTCAAAATGTGAAAGGTTTAGATTTACTTTTTCCACAGTCTGAACCTAGTTTACTTCAACATTGAATCTCTTGATTGCTTAAAATAAAATGAGGAAGCTTCCCCTACACAACACTAGAGCCATGGTTGCAGCTTTACGAGATTTTAGGAATGTTCTGCTAGTTGACAGAGTGAAGCAATTGCTGCTTGAATACAGAATAAAGAGGTATAAAGGAAATACAGTAGTTGGGTCATGATATAGGATCAAATAGTAACAGACTCAAGCTCTGTAATTTGAACTGTCTCTCATGGCACCGAAATGTACCAGCTGTCAGGTAAATATTATCGATTGATGTCCACCAAAACTCTATTTTAAATTTGCAGATGCAAGTCTTGTTGGTTGAACGGAATGGGAATCGCAGTATTCACATGATTATAGTCACTTCACTTAATCAATTTCTCTAGATAATGGCAATTTCTCTACACAATGTATGGTCCTTTCAAAACGTAATACTGACTGCCTCTAAGATGTTGACAAATCAAGAAAGAATAAAAACAGAATGTACATACCTTAAGTGATACTTGCTTAAACAATAATAGTTACATAGCTAATGAAACAATTTCATACATTTCAAGACACTTTTCGATCTACGCGCGTGTTTAATAACTTTAAGACGCAAGGCATCTTGGGATACCTTGTCGTCCTCTGCTTGACACGCCAGCCTTATAAGAGATATCATAATGCCATAATGCCAAATTTACAGTGTATATAGATACTTCACTGTATAATAAATTTTTTATTTCGTGATCGTGACCTAAGACAAAGACACTATAAGAAAGCCATAAAAATATGAATCATTTAAGGTAGTACCGGATCTTCAAAATTCTTCTATGATTTTTTTAAAAATTCTGTCATTTGAAGTTCATTGTTAGGGTATTCAAATAATGAAAAAAGAGAGGGGTCACCGTATTGGTTATTGAGATATAAGGCCTCAAAAAGGAGGGATTTTTCAGTTTTCCGCGCGTTTTTGCCGAAAATCTGCCTCCTCTAAATAAATTCGAACTACTCGAATTGATTTAACAAAGAAAAACAGAAAACTGCTTTAAACTATAGGTGTTGAGTCTAGAAAACATATCTAGATAAAAAAATCCATTCAATCTTTTGCAAGTAGTGTGAAAAGTTAATTCTGAAGCGAAATCGCTTGTAATTCAGCGCAGTTACATGCATGTGTAGGTGTAAAAATGTTGAAAATTCATGACAATTTTAACTATGATTTTTTTTCTTTCCACACTAAATCCAAAGAATATGATATCTAGCTCCGAATGAAAAGAAAAAAATTGGGGTCACCGAACTAATAGACGAGCTCTGAGCGACTAAATGCAAGTTTTTGATCAAAAAACACAAATCCTGTCCGCGCGGGACTGTGTTCTGGTACATTAAGCTCCGTCTGAAACATGTCAAATCGTCTTTGTAATCTCCAGAAAATTCTAAGACGTATTTGGAATTGATTTTGAGAATAACCTGTCAAGTTCATTTTTTGTTACTTCATTTTTATAAAGTTATGAATTTGTTGTTTTGAATCAAGAGAGTGATCAAGTCAGGCAATGAAAATCTAAGCGTGTTTTGAAAACATTTCATTTTTGCCTCAAAAGTTTCATGAATTAGCAAAATAAGTTGTTATAGAAAAGAACTCAACTTCTGACATTATTTAAATCAATTTTCAAAACAGCGCAAATAAAGGGTAAAAAACGAGATGCGCGAAATGGATGCGCAGTAGTAAGGGTCTGGAACTACCTTAAATCGGCGTTCTCCACGTGTGTTGGCAAGATAAATATGGCATCGTGGCATTATCATACGCCACTGGTATATGATAAGACAATAAAAATATCTTTTAGCTTAATTCATTATTAAATAAGTTAGAGAGAAATCTATTTTGAAGCCTATACTTTACTTCATAATGCCATATTTATCGTGCCAACACACTTGGACGACGTGGAGAAAGCCGTTAAGAAATTTATATTCATAACGTTCTAGAACGATTTTTTTTCTGCTCACAGATGGCTAAACAAGCTGTTAATTCTTAAATTTACTCGGGGCGTAAAATAAGTTAAAATACAATAAAATGTACCTACTAGAAACGTAAACTAACCTTTGCTCGTTCCCGATGCACCCATGTCTTCCTTCCGAACTCCACATACGGCAGAAAATCGGCCAGAATTGAAGCGAAATCCAACAAAGGTTTGTTTCTTGCCAGACAAAGCCAATAATTCTCAATATAAACAAAGCCAGTCCATTAGATGGGACTAGAGGGATGAAACATAGACGGGACTAGAGGGATAAAACATCTATGGGGCTAAAGGGATGAAACATAGATGGGACTAGAGGGATGAAACATAGATGGGACTATAGGAATAAAACATCTATGTGACTAAAGGGATAAAACATCTGTGGGACTAAAGGGATGAACCATGGATGGGATAAAACATCTGTGGGACTAAAGGGATGAACCATAGATGGGACTAAAGGAATAAAACATAGATGGGACTAAAGGAATAAAACATAGATGGGACTAGAGGGATGAAACATAGATGGGACTAAAGGAATAAAACATCTATGGGACTAGAGGGATGAAACATAGATGCGATTAAAGGGATAAAACATAGACGGGACTAAAGGAATAAAACATCTATGTAACTAAAGGGATAAAACATAGATGAGACTAAAGGATTAAAACATCTATGGGGCTAAAGGGATGAAACATAGATGGGACTAGAGGGATGAAACATCTATGGGACTAAAGGAATAAAACATAGATGGGACTAAAGGGATGAAACATAGATGGGACTAGAGGAATAAAACATAGATGAGACTAAAGGGTTAAAACGTCTATGGGACTAGAGGGATGAAACATCTATGGGACTAAAGGGATGAAATATAGATGGGACTAAAGGAATAAAACATCAATTGGACTAGAGGGATGAAACATAGATGCGATTAAAGGGATAAAACATAATCGGGACTAAAGGAATAAAACATCTATGTAACTAAAGGGATAAAACATAGATGAGACTAAAGGATTAAAACATCTATGGGGCTAAAGGGATGAAACATAGATGGGACTAGAGGGATGAAACATTTATGGGACTAAAGGGATGTAACATAGATGGGACTAAAGGGATGAAACATAGACGGGACTAAAGGGATAAAACATAGATGGGACTAAAGGAATAAAACATAGATGGGACTAAAGGGATAAAACATCTGTGGGACTAGAGGAATAAAACAACATAGATGGGACTAAAGGAATAAAACAACATAGACGGGACTAGAGGGATAAAACATAGATGGGACTAAAGGGATGAAACATCTATGGGACTAAAGGAATAAAACATAGATGGGACTAAAGGGATGAAACATAGATGGGACTAGAGGAATAAAACATAGATGAGACTAAAGGGTTAAAACTTCTATGGGACTAGAGGGATGAAACATCTATGGGACTAAAGGGATGAAACATAGGTGGGACTAGAGGAATAAAACATAGATGAGACTAAAGGGTTAAAACTTCTATGGCACTAGAGGGATGAAACATCTATGGGACTAAAGGGATGAAACATAGACGGGACTAAAGGAATAAATACCGGATAAGACATAGCTTATTGAAGAAAGTTACCATAAAGAGTTTTATTGTGCCAATTGCTAATCCTTTCAAGTTGATTTAATTCACCATGTACTGTTCATACCTTTACGAACATAGCTTATATTTATTTTTATTCTTCGCACTCGGAAACCCAATGCATTTTTGTATGTTATCCAATCAGACAAATTCGAATGTCGCACTAAATACACATAAACTTCTCACAGGTTTCTTGTCGTTTTTGACTTCATATCTCGTCAAACATATCTCCTTATACATACTTGGTAAGCTGTTCTGCTAGGAAGTGCTGTTCTGCTAGTAAGACCCCAATTCCCTTTACATGATCGCATTATGATTATTATGCCTGTCTCGTTAGTTATAGAGGTTTGCTTTTTAGTTCTTATTAAAGTTAATAAACAAATAAATGAACAAAACATTCAAACACACAAAAGAACGAACAAACGAACAAACGGGACGACTGAACAAACGAACAAAAGAACGACTGAAGAGTACTAGTTCTGAATAATACTAGTATTATTCCCTAGCAAGTTATGCAAAGCAATTGACGAACACAAGTTGACCGCTGCGCTACTACTAGATCTGAGCAAGACTTTTGACAGCATACAACATGAGATTTTTAATACATGGAGTCCCACAGCGCTCTATATTAGGGCCGCCGTTATGTAACGTCTATATGAACGGCCAATCTCCAACGAGGATATAGACAGGACATGTAGGTAAACATTTGAATGACTTACTATCCGTTGCATCGTTGTGTTGTGCCAATCGACTCTTAATCAACCCTACCAAGATCAAGTTATGATCATTACAACTGTTAAAACGTACCGCTCTACCTTATCGACAATCATTTTTTATTCTTTCAATTATAATTAGCAAAACAATTATTTTTATTGTCTTCAACGTTTTGTTGTGCTTTCTTATTCTATTGGAATATCGGAAAAACATAGTTAGATTACCTAAACTATGAGAAGATATTTATTTTCATTATTTTCCGTTGTGCATTATTTTTATAGGAAAAAATGAGTACAATTCAGACTTTTATAGGTACGAGTGATGTTTGAAAGTTTTCAAAATTGGAGGCGAGTTCTTTTAATAATAATAATGATAATAATAATAATAATAATAATCTTTATTTCACTCTAAAAAAACATACATCCTAGATTACAATATAACTATAAGAATATATAACTAAAAAGAGTTTAAACAAAATACTATTATAGTAAAACCTATCTATACCATAAGATAATAAATGATAATATAAATAAAACTGTATTCCAAAAGAATAACTGTTTGCACCTATACAAAACAATTATTAAATCTTTAATCATAAACCTAATCATAATGGTAGTCGTAAACATCATCATCATCATCATCATCATCATATCAAAGCTGAAATAGTTGACTAAAAACCCATGAAAATGACCCCCAAAAATGACCCCCAAAAATGTTTGCATAATTTCATGCAGCCCCTCATTTTTGGTTGAACAAAAAGGTATGGCCCCTTCCCATTTGTACCAGCCCACCCCTCCCTGTAATAAATGACCAGTCCCCTATTAGTAAAATACCTATAGCATTTCACACTTGCTTTCTCAATTCTCTCCGCCATTGTTTTTTTTTTTTTTTTTTTTACGCTATCGAAGTATAAAATAGATGGCTCTGATTGGTCAGTTATAACTACCGTGATTCGAGCTTTGTGTTTACCCCCCCCCCCCCCCCCCGGGTTGAAAAGAAACAGAATCAATACATACATAGTGCAGACCTCCTAAGCAACGCATTTGGAATTCCGTCCAGTAAATAGTCTAAAATGTAAGGTCAACAATTTTAGAACTCTCGAATTCTCAATTGAAACGAAAACACAGAATATATTTCCATTACAAAGCTAGCCGGACTATGGAACTGCAGTCCTTTTTTATCTCATGAGCTAGTTTCAAAACATAACTTCAATAATAGCTTAAAAACATCTCAATAATGAATAGATGTGAAAATTGACCGGTGAAAAAGTTAAGATATGTCCACCGTTAACAATTATAACTATTATATTATCAATCTTAATTCTTGTCTGATCACTTCCCATTAAATGCTTATTATCTCAAAAACGAGCCCGGGACACCCAATTTCTCTTTCCAGATTTGGAAGCATTAAATTTCAATTCTGAAAATCGAAATTTTTAAAAAAGTTTATTTTTTCCCCAAAAAGTACGTAGGCAGTCAACCTAGTTTGAGTAAACAGTAATTGAGTAAGCTTCCTTTTTGGAAAATTATAGAATTTTTAATGGAGTTACAAAAAATTCTACGCGTTATTTTCTTGATGTTAAGAATGTTTGTTTGATAAATTTAAAAAAAATTAATTCGTGTAAATTACACTGGAACTTTTGCTATATCGATATTTAGTATTGGACTGAAAATTACGATGAAATACCTCAGAGGACATAATTGACATATTTTCCATATCCTTATTAGTGAATATAATGTTTAATAGTTTAATATGATAATAATAGTTTAATAATTAATTCACAAACACCTTACAATGGAAGAGGTAATACATGAACAAGTTACATAATCATAAATAGAAGTACAATAAGAATATAATAATAGTTTGAAAATCATCTTTAATATATGGCTAGTTTTTTATACCAGAGTGAAAACAATCGTTCCGTGAAACACTAAAATTACTAAATAGTACAAAATAATGCTACTTAAGCAACAGAAAACAAAGGAATTTGCATGATATTGTGCTATTTATTATTACTAAAGTTTCACGGTTATGTTGTTTTCCCTCTATTGGGGATGGTTTATGTAGTAGAGGGGAATCATTGAGGCAAAGTTTTGAAAAGGGATATCTTCGCCTCTAAAATCTCTCCACATTTGTTCGTCCAAAAAGCTTTGCAGGTTACTGGGTCTTATACCCTTCCTGGTTTTTATTTTGGTTTTCAGACGGTTCCATGCCGATTCAATCTCTTGTGTGTGTACTCCCGTTATAGGGTCCACAAAATTATCAGCATGAGTCACCACCCTGTGGCATATAATGTTGGGCGCATACTGTCTTAAGTTGCAGTACACTGCACTGTCGTCAGTGTGCAGTTCACTATTAGGCATCAACACCGTTCGAAAAATTGGCATCAAGGTTGCCCTATTCCTCTTCTCGACGACTTGGAAATATCCCCGGCAAGGCGATTTTTCAGTGGTTATTATACCAAAAACCCAAGTATCTTGCTGGCTTCGTCTTCCCCGCTGTGCCTATACATTATTAATAAAAATGGGCTTAGAAATATGTTTACAAATTGTGGGGGGGGGGGGGGGGGGGGGGGGGGGTAGGTGTTTACAGAAGACTTTCCGGAAAACCATTGCTTGCGTTAATAATAATTATTGTTAATAATAATGATAATAATAATAATAATAATAATAATAGTAATTTAATCACTTATTATGCGCGCATTACATTAATAATATATGTACCTATTTTTAAAACTATCTACAAATAAAATGAATAAGTATACATTAATATATACTGAAAATAAAATATGCCACCTCTAATATATATATATATATAGTTAGAGATAGACAGAGGATTTAAAAAGAAACCCCAAAAAAATATCAAAATGCTGATTTGAAAAGGTGGGTTTTAAGATGGCACTTAAACAAACTAACGCCTTTAATGGCGCGAAGGTCCAGAGAACGGGTGCAAGGTTTCAAGGTTTCAAGGTTTTTTTATTTCACAGAATGAGAATTTTATACTTTACATATTTATTAAAAAAACTGAGAGGACCAGAAGAAAACAACCCAAAAGGATTAAAGAAAATATTTATGCACCTTGAAACTATATGTAACCGGCGGCAAGGCGCTCAAATCACTAAACAGATTGCAAGTGTGTTGGCAAAAGAGTTTATTCACAACTCAGCTTAGTACATCACAAATCAGTACAAAACGAGAACGAGATTACAGCTCTCTGTCTTCTAACGACGCGAGTTCTTTGTCTTGACTCTGTGGTTCGACGCTCTTCCAAGTTCTCTTGCTATACTGACTAAATTGACTTAAAAAGCTCTATTTATGCTTGAGTCTGCATTCCTCATGTATTACAATAATCCACGCGCAATACGCACAAGGCGCACTTGTTCCGTAAAACGTGGCTTATGCTAACATTACTCATGTAATCCCAGGAAATTAATTAACTACTTGTTTGCAGATTTCACTTGACATAGAGGAAGAACATTCCTTAGTATCCGGAATTATAATTAAACTAATTAAAACTAGGTTAAAGTCCGATTTACTATTGTTCAATATATAAAATAAAGTGAAGTTTGAACTAAATTAAGGTAGGAAATAAAGTTACATTGAAGCAAAACCTAAATAGAATCAAAATTCTAAAGCAACAGATGATTTTAAAGCTTATTTTTAAAGACTTTATGCGTTGAACTGGTTTTTATATTATGTGGTAAATCATTCCAGCTTGTGACAGCTGCATACTTAACACCAAACTTACCATAATTATTCAGGTTTTCTGGAGGGACATATGCCGCCCCATTGTTTTCCTGGTCTTGCGTTTATATGTGGCAAGTAATAAACCTTTGCTAGATCTTAAGTTATAACTCCCCTTATCTTTTATGTTTATAAGCTCAGAAATGTGATGTTACTTTATTGGGCCTTAATTTTTTATGTGAATGTTAAAAAGCTGTCGTTTAATTATTAAGCACCAAACATTCCCCTTGCCGCTTACCTTAGATTTGTGATTAAATTTACTTTCATCACACTTGCAAACGGTGTTTGGACCTCCAAACGGGTAAATTGGTCTCCTTACGAGATCCAGCGAGCACACACTTCTCAATGCCTTGAAAACCCGGCCAATGAAATGTGGAGTTACACCCAACATGACCGCTGTTCGTTTCTGTGATTCTTCAACCGACCAGAAGTATAGAAGCTTCGTTAGGATAGTCATTTTTGTTCTTGGAAACATCTCCCAAAAGCTATTAGTTCGTAGACTTATTTTCTTCTAACATAATCTACATTTCCTAGGGTGAAATTAATAGAGAAATGGATCGCATTTGGTTATTTTTTCCCTCTTTTTACTGTATCAAAATTATGAATACTTCATAAAATAGTTGAAAAATCAATGACAAAAATGATAGATTCTATATCGACAGATAGAATAGATACATTTAAGTAGCTCAAAAAGAGACCTTAAGTAAATAAAACATGACGAGTCTTCTTCGTTGATGGAGAACGTCATTTTACTGAGCCTTAATAGTAGGATGATTTTACTCATATAGGCCAATCTTTCCGATGTAATTTTTTTTCTTTTTAGTATAAAAAACTTAATTATATCAATTAATTTTTACCTTTTATTTTATGGAATGCATGACTAAACAACAGAGGTCTAACATAACTTAAGGATTAAAAACCTACCACAGATATCCATCCACATGCTCGTTCTCTCTAGCGTTGAGTTCCATATGTATATTGCATGACTGACATTACAGTGTATGGATTATCCTCATTTGAATTAACCAGTCAATAATATCTAGGCATGGCTTATCCAAAGGTTACACAACTCGAATAGATTCATAATAACTTTGATACTATTGTCAGAGCTGATGGCGAAAGTTTTGCTTTTAAAGATAGAAAAAGACGTGAAAACAGATACCTCGATGATCCTATTTCAATTTTTGTATAAAGCACATATCAAGTAACCGGAAGTGTATTTATGCCATACAAATGAGATCGATTATCGATGACAAGATTTAATTTCTTTGCTCTGAATGACATTTTGGAGTCGAGAGTCGAGGGTACTAAGTTGAATGTACCAAGAATATTTTTACGCTTTTTAAAACTCGTTTGAAGTTATAGAGTAAAAATATTTGCATCAATAAGTTACAAAGTATATTACGCGATTACCCGAAAAGTTAAAGAAAACAAAACCACTGACAAGCGTCCGTATCTTGTTACAGCGTAGGATAGAGAAAGTAACAACAACAACAAAAATATTATTGGTTCAATATTATTGAACCTCGACAGTTAACGATAATTTCATCATGTTATAAGTAAAAAGTGCAAGCAGCTCGTTTTTTCTTTTTGTATTGTTATTTTCATATCTATTTGTCATTCACGAGAATAACTCCAATTATGTTTTCGTTTCATTCAACAGAGTATTTTATTGTAAAGTATTACAATAAAATACTCTGTTGAAAGAAATTGTTTTATTGTTTGCTGGCATACTATATATCGTTCCTTAATACACTGATAACTGTAAATATACGCAGAAATGTTACTGTGCATACCACACTATAGTTGAACTTCCATCAAAAAACTCACACGATCGATCGATAACCATAACGCCCATAATCTGTAAAGCTGTGTAAATTTTCTTTTCTCTTCTGGTGTCTTATAACTTACAGGAGAAGGTGGTGCTGATAGGGGGAATTGACGGAGTCCGTCTTCTTTTTGTAAACCCATTATGAAATTAACGTTGAAATATATCCATAAGAAAATGTTTGGCATAATGAGGATTAAGAAATCAAAATTTAACCATGAATTAAACTTTAATATATTCGACTAATTGTATATCGACCCTGAAAATTAGGACGCCATCTGGAAGGGTGCTTGGCACACATCTTCCCACCATCTTTCCTTCTTTTACATGACAAATACTGCCATTATTTATCAGCTGAACGTCGTCGTTGCAGGTGAGTCTGCAACTTAGAAAATATAAAAGTCAATGAGCAAATGAATTAGTGTATGGGTCAATGGATGGATGGACGGACGGACGGACGGTGGGATGGAGGGATGGATGGATGGATGGATGGATGGATGGATGGATGGATGGATGGATGGATGGATGGATGGATGGATGGATGGATGGATGGATGGATGGATGGAAAAAATGTGGTGTAATACTAATAGCGTTTATTACTTACGTGATTCGAGCATTGATTGGCTCATACGATGATAACAGCTGAAGGTATAACCTTCCCTTTCCTACATAAAATAGAAATCTCCATTTTTTTCCTTCTCTAATCAATTCGTTGCTGGTAACGGGAATTCCTTCCCTTTTGGATCTTTCCAGGCTTGCATGGTCACTTATTTCCCAAGTGTAGGCCCATGCTTCTATGATATTTTCTTTTAAATGATTACGGATTTTGTTGGGCTGAAATTAAAAAAAGAACAACATGCCATTGTCATTACCGACTGTTTTTTTAGTTCAGCAAAATAAAATCGCATACTGGAAATTTTTAGTTTAATCTTTCTTCAGCGTGGCGTAAAGGATTTACACTACTCACCTGGTTCATTATGGCCGACATAAGCGTATTATTCAAACCACGAAGAAGAACATTGTGGTGGCCCAGAGAAGAAATGGAGTGGAGTTTGAGCTTCTGCCTAGTACCAATGTAGGTACAGCCTTGTACTGCGCACTTGTCGGCTCGCTGACTGCAGTTCCGCATATGCAAGACACTTTCACACCTGAATAGAGCATAAGTGGGTTAAGAATGATTTATGTAAACTTTAAAACGACACACTACTTCAGCACAGCCAACTAGAGGCAAAAGTGAAGCATAATAAAGTGTAGCATAATAAACATTTTAACAGTGAGCTGTCAACTAGCGTGATTTGATTGGTAATTGATTTCGGTAGGCCAAGTTATGGTTGCTTAACTTAAGTGTAATTTCCTGAATTTTGCGACTTTTATCGCTCTTTTTACCGTGTAAACGCTCGACTATCAATCAAATTAAACTAGCTTAGAATTGCTTCTCTATTGTTACCATTGGCATTTCCGGATTTTTTCTTTAAGCTGGTTTAAATTTTCCTGCTAGAAACGCACCCAGTGTAAAAAACAATCGAAACGCAAATAAATAAATAATAACACCTAAACTTGATATAGTTTGCTCCAAACTTAATTTTTAAGTGTGATCTACTTAAAAAGGGCGTTCATAAGGCTAGATCCGATAAACGGGAAAAAAAGTACAGCTGTAATAAACTTGCGATAACATACCAGACTTCACAAAGTAAATAAAAGTGGGTCCTGTCTGTTATGATGCAGTCATGGTAAATCCATCTAGCGTCTTCCGAATCCATCATTTAAAGTAGGCGAATTAAGAACTGAAGTTTTCAGCTTTTACTGAAAGGTTTTTAAGAAATATTTAAGACAATCCTGTGAAAAATCAAATGAACACGTAAATTGAATAATCTGGAAAGAACGCGGATAGCTGAAAAGATAAGTGGTTTAATATTATATCACACCGACCAGGAAAACGTCATGAATACTCCTTTGTATTAGCTTCCGTTCGACAAACTGACGTTACTTATCGTATTTGACACGCCTTTCAAACTGTGATCAAAGTCCAAGTTAAGGTTGCAAATACTCTACCATCATGTCCGATATCGGCTCTGACGTCGATCAAACTGCGGAAGAATTCGAACAACAACTTCGAGTCAGAAATGCTCAAAATACGAGAAGAAATAACCGAGCACTGAAGAGAAAGTTTGTTGTGCTTCGAGCGCGTGATATGAGATTTTGTGCTGTGCCGCGCCGAAGCAGAATGTCGGATCTGGACAACGCGGGAAGAGTACAAGACATCCATTTCACGCAAAATGACTCCTCAGAAGCCATGCTGGCGCTCATAATAGCTACCTTTCCTTTTCTTAGAATGGAAAGCAATCTTCCTGCAAGGTAAGGCAGCATAATTTAGTATAATATAATATTTAGTATAGTATAATATTTGAGATATATATAACGCGCGCGCTGAATGACTGCTTAATATGTTTATGAGGGCTGAGACAAGCTCAATCAAAATTTTTCACTTAAAAAAAAAAAAAAAATATAAGACGACTGCCTTTCTATGCATACGTATTGTGATATAAAACATACTGGGAGTTTTGTACCATGCACTGAAGCGTACTATAACGACAGTCATTTTCATGTGATTTGCGTATATAGATATGATTCATTATCATGAGAGCGCATGTCATTAATCCGTGAAACAAAACTAAATATGTATAGACCTCTTTAAGTTTGGCCTAATGTCTACCCATTTCAAAAGTAAAGCGTATCAACGGCAGTATTTGATCTCAAATATGGATGTTATCGTTTGAGCTGGACAAACAACAAAACTCAGCCTATCTTGCAGGAATATAAAACACGCGTCGTGCTTCTCCTAACACTTCTTTCCTGTTCTGCAAATCCCCAAAGTGTATCATAACTTTATACAGCACAGCAAGCAAGTTTTTTATTTATTTATTTATTTTATAAAATACAATTCATTTGCAATAACCTAACAACGGAAGTTGCGCGCGCGTGCGCAAAAAAAGCATGCGCTCACAACCATCAAAACAAACAAATTAAAACAGTTGTTTTATAAAGCTGTTTATAAGGTTTATGCGTCAGTGAATTCTTAGTTTGTTGATAACTAAATATTACAATGCGCTAAATAAGTAGTAAATGTTTCACGGATTAATGGTGTACAATCTAATAATACTGAAAGTGAGGTTTGTAATTATG
Organism: Actinia tenebrosa; assembly: GCF_029948245.1. Classification (NCBI taxonomy): domain Eukaryota; kingdom Metazoa; phylum Cnidaria; class Anthozoa; order Actiniaria; family Actiniidae; genus Actinia; species Actinia tenebrosa. Next base: position 16,720,295 of record NW_028292582.1, read on the forward strand.
TCTCTTCAGGAAGTGTATGACTGGCTGGGAAGTCAAGAAGAGAACCCTCTCTACTTTGTAATAGAGACATTTGATAAAAACATTGTGCGCCCTGGACAAACCATTGAACGACAAGACCAAATTTTAAGAATAGTAGAGTTGGTAAGAAAATTACGTTTGTTTGTCAGTACTTGCTGCTCTAGTATTCAATTAATCGATCATCGATGCTGCTTCTTTTATAGAACAAGCAGGAGATGACAAATATTTTTGGTCAGGAAGAGGTAAGTACATATATGCATGGATATTAAATTGTACATGTATGTACTTATGAAGTTGAGGTGAGATATCGTACGTTTAACTGTTAGGGAAAAGTGGGTTTGCTTTTTTCAATAAACATGAGAAGGCCAGCAGGTTTTCACTGTGCGCTTGATACCCGGACCTGGAGGCTAGATGTGTAAACATCGCCTCGTGATGGAGAGGGTAGCAGGTTTTTTTTGACGGGATTTTTACTGTGCGCTTGATACCCGGACCTGGAGGCTAGATGTGTAAACATCGCCTCGTGATGGAGAGGGTAGCAGGGTTTTTTTTTTTTTTTGGACGGGATTTTTACTGTGCGCTTGATACCCGGACCTGGAGGCTAGATGTGTAAACATCGCCTCGTGATGGAGAGGGTAGCAGGTTTTTTTTTTGAGTGGGTTTGACTTTGTGTGTTAACTTTTCCTCGTTTCTATTTCACCTATGATACTTCCCGTCTTTTCTTTTTTTCTCTTAGATTGTATTCAAAGGAACAATGCCTCCAACAGATAAGGGAGATGAATCCACGGTCATCAATGATGGTAAGCCATGCATTACAGTCCGTCCGTCCATTCATTCACTCACTCATTGATTGATTGATTGATTCATCCATCCATTCATCCATCCATCCATCCATGTATCCATGCATCCATGCATGCATGCATGCATTCATTCATTCATCCATTCATCCATGCATTCATTCATCCATTTATTCATCCATTCATTCATTCATTCGCCCATTCATTCATTCGCCCATTCATTCATTCACTCATTCATTTATTCATAAGTTCTTTCAATCATTTATTAATACACAACGGCATGTTCTTACATTTTTTTCTGTGCTATGACCAGTTGAAGAAATACGTGAGCGGAATAATGATCAGAAACAAGAGGAAGCGAAAAAAAGGTGGCAGACTCAGAAGAAAGCCTTGAAGCGGCAACGGCGAAGACTTAATGAAAAGGAGAGAAAGAAACCGAAGAATACAACCTTAGAGAAATAGACTAAAAAATTTAAAAAAAATGCAGTAGAAGAAGGATAACACAAAAGCAAGAGAAAATGAACTAAGAGAAGGAATTCCCCCTATATAGCCTTGTAACCATCATGTGCATAGTTTGATGCTATTTTTAAACCATTTGTTTTTCTGCATGCGCATTTACTGCGCACGCTCTTCGCTGTTTGCTTACGTTTTTGGGGTTTTCCGTTACTTCGACTCTGCCCTGAATATGAATGTGCACGTCGAAAGCTTGGCAAATGCGACAGAAAATTGAAGTAGTAGTATGTTCAACTTTCTGGAGTAAATTTGCATTTATTTTCCGAAGCTTCGGACCTACATCGTCATCTTAGGGCAGGTTTGAACATTTGAACATAAGAAAAGCATCAGCAAACAGCGTAGAGCGCACGCGTACTATGCGCGTGCAGAAAATCAAACGATCAAATAAATGATATCATTGGATGATATTTTTAGAATAGATTCTAAAAATAGTATCAAAGTGTGCACATGATGGGGCACGGGGATTCCTTCTCTTAGTTCATATTCTCTTGACAAAAGTTTATATTGCGGCTTCCAATAGGACGTTTGCATGATAGAGTGATTTTCATATGATCGTGAAAGAATAGGCAAACTAATAGTTAGTAGTAGACTCTAAACCAATGATTTTCTTTTGTTCTTTATCAACTATTACAAACTAAAGGGTCTATTTTCTTTCACGGTCATATGGCAATCACTGTAATGTCACTGACCTCTACTACCAGACTCCCTTGCACACTTTCTTTTATTCAGTTAATCAGCACCTGTTGTATTACTATTCTCATAGGGAAATACAAATTTGAATAAGAAAGAAAATTCGCGAAGCATTATGGTAGTGGGAGTCAAATGACGCCATCATGCAAACGTCCTATTCTTCAATCGTTGTTGTGTTTAAGACAAATATTGTGTTTTAAGACAAATATTGTGTTTTAAGACAAATATTGTTAAATATTGGCGGGAGTTTGTGGGACGCGTTTTCAGACAAACAAACAAAAGTCAGTAAGAAAGGAAAATCAAAGGTCATCAACGTATTATATATTTGTTAAAGTTCTATGGCGGCCTAAAAAGCTTCTTTTTTTTTTTTTTTGCATTATGGAAAACTAGATTGTAGCAAAAGTACAACATACTTATCACTTAACTCACTGATAAGCAAGCTGCCTTGCTGAAACTGTGTATGTAGAATGTCTTTAATAGGTGTACCTCATCACATAAAAGGTACTGGTAGATTAGTATTTGTCATATGAAACAACAGAAATACATAAAAGACATGGCATGTAAAGGTATGAACAGTATATGGTGAATTAAATCAACTTGAAAGGATTAGCAATTGGCAAAATAAAACTCTTTATGGTAACTTTCTTCAATAAGCTATGTCTCATCCGGTATTTATCCCTTTAGTCCCATCTATGTTTCATCCCTTTAGTCCCGTCTATGTTTCATCCCTTTAGTCCCATCTATGTTTTATCCCTCTAGTCCCATCTATGTTTTATCCCTTTAGTCCCGTCTATGTTTTATTCCTTTAGTCCCATCTATGTTTTATCCCTTTAGTCCCATCTATGTTTCATCCCTTTACTCCCGTCTATGTTTCATCCCTTTAGTCCCGTCTATGTTTTATTCCTCTAGTCCCATCTATGTTTCATCCCTCTAGTCCCATCTATGTTTCATCCCTCTAGTCCCATCTATGTTTTATCCCTTTAGTCCCGTCTATGTTTTATTCCTCTAGTCCCATCTATGTTTCATCACTCTAGTCCCATCTATGTTTTATCCCTTCAGTCCCGTCTATGTTTTATTCCTTTAGTCCCATCTATGTTTTATTCCTTTAGTCCCATCTATGTTTCATCCCTTTAGTCCCGTCTATGTTTCATCCCTTTAGTCCCGTCTATGTTTTATTCCTCTAGTCCCATCTATGTTTCATCCCTCTAGTCCCATCTATGTTTCATCCCTCTAGTCTCATCTATGTTTTATCCCTTTAGTCCCGTCTATGTTTCATCCCTTTACTCCCGTCTATGTTTCATCCCTCTAGTCCCGTCTATGTTTCATCCCTTTAGTCCCATCTATGTTTCATCCCTCTAGTCCCATCTATGTTTTATTCCTTTAGTCCCGTCTATGTTTCATCCCTTTAGTCCCATCTATGTTTCATCCCTTTAGTCCCGTCTATGTTTCATCCCTCTAGTCCCGTCTATGTTTCATCCCTTTACTCCCGTCTATGTTTCATCCCTTTAGTCCCATCTATGTTTCATCCCTCTAGTCCCATCTATGTTTTATTCCTTTAGTCCCATCTATGTTTTATCCCTTTAGTCCCTTTTCCTTTTCCATGTGTTATCCAATATTTATCGCTTTTCCCATCTATGTCCGGTATTTATGGATGAATGATCATTATCATTACGTCACCAGTGATGTTATATCCATAGTCATGCGCGTTTGGGAGCCCTAAATTTATTTATCCCGAAACGTGTACGATATCCAAGCTGAATCGTGTACGATTGTAAATGTAACCAACGAAACTGATCGTGTACGATATCAAAGCTGAATCGTGTACGATTATTTACGCGCAATGAAACCGATCGTGTACGATATCAAAGCTGAATCGTGTACGATTGTAAATGTAACCAACCACGTCATCGTGTACGATATCAAAGCTGATCGTGTACGATTATTTACACACAACGAAACTGATCGTGTACGATCAGAATGAACGTGTTGGATATGAGATCGTGTACGATGTCATGAGATCGTATACGATATCCCAGATAGACACATTGATCCTAATTTTGACTGTTTTACTTCTCTTTAGGTGAGAGTGGAGCTGGTAAGACTGAGTCTACAAAATACATCTTGAGGTAATCCATTTTTTGCGTTACAATTGCAATACAATACAAGGACAGCAGAGCACTCTAAACGTCTGTGTGTATTTGAGAAGTGGACTTAGATGGGCTCATAATATTTAAAAAAATAAATTATAAATTATACCACACTATTTAGTATTTAACAGTAAATTAAGACAAAGGTCACTCTTCGTTTCACTCGAGCTACTGTTGTCAAAGCGTGAGAGGTATAAAAGTGGTCCATATCATGTTCTTTATCATGATATGTGCGGAAAAAGGGACCAATTATCGGTTCCCTATATCATGAGCCTTCATTATTTACTGTCAGCTGTTATACGTCGAAGCTTGTCCTGGATACTTGTGTCTTGTATAAGAACTTTATAGAAATTAGAACTTAGATATAATAGAAGCAGTTTACCTCTTTCTAGAAGTAGTTTACTTTCAAGGCCTCGTAAAAGGCACACGAAACAAACTTTTCGGCTTTCTGCCAGAAAAGAAAGCCAATAATAGTAACTAAAGGCAATGACACCGAAGGAGACAATGAACCTGGAGCTGTTCAAGCTCTTCAAGGAGATCTATCCAGTCACCAAATAGATCTTTCTTTTATGTCCGAGACGTGGCTACACGACCGTTTTGACAAGAACCTGGTCTCTCCACGTGGTTTTAATCTTATAACTAAAGACAGAAAAGAAAGGATTGGAGGTGGTTCTCAACTCGTCAAGAAACCAACTAGTGGCAGCATAATTCTGGAAGTTTTCCTAACTAATGCACCACTAGACTTTGGATCTGTAAGATGCATAGCCTGATCGATTAACACTGATCACAAGTGTGTGGTGGTTCATCCCAAAAAAAAGACCAAAGCCACAAGAAAATGGGTTGAATTTCGGGTTACTCGACCACACTGCAAACTAGCAATGATTGAGTTCCTGAAAGGAATTGACTGGAGGAGTGAGCTATTTGGAAGAGACTTATTAAACAATGCAGTTTCTCATTTTTATTCTGTAGTATGCCCTGCGATTGAAATCTGTTTCCCCATGAAAAGGGTTAAGATGTCATCGAATGATCCTGTATTTATTACACCTCTTGTGAAGTATCTGTTAAAGAAAAGACAAAGGTTTTTCCCAGAAAGGTATGATTGTTGAAGCAAACTCACCTCTGCCAAGGATAAGTGAACTCATAATTGAAAATCAGATTAGATCAACTCCGTCAAAAGCAAAAATGAGAAGCATGGATCCACTACTAAGCAGTGGTGGAAGACAGTACACATTACCACTGGTAGAGAGGCAAAGGATGTCCCACTTAGTTCAATCTTCTGTCTGGAAGATATAAATACTTTTTTTCAAGGAATTAACACAGATACTAAATATAAAACTCCTATTTTATTGGAAATTACGGAACATACAAGAATGCCTGTTGATGAATCTACCACATTCAAGTTCCTATCAAGTGTTAAAAAACAGCCTCAGGTCCGGATTGTATTCAGTACTGGTTCTGGAAAGAATTTGCACTAGAACTGGCTCCAGTTATTACTCACTTATTCAACCTATCTATTGAAGCTCAATCAGTCCCACTGACATGGAAAGTTGCTAGCATAACTCCTATACCTAAAGAATCTCCACTTCAGACTATCAATCAACTGCATCCAATATCTTTGACTGACATTATTATCAGACTCTTTGAACGTATAATTTATAACTTAGAGATTAGACCAATCATAGAAATAGAAATAGTTTGCTTATAAACAAGGTTGTAATACCACATTGGCACTATTGCAGTGCCAACATATGTGGATGAAAAGGTTGGATGGAATGGCTGATAGTGTAAGGGTTTTTGCCTTTGATTTCTCGCAAGCCTTTGATTCAGTGAATCACTTTATCTTACTGAATAAGTTTAGACAATTGCCTATTAGCCCATATATATTAAACTGGGTAGTGGAATTTCTTACTCATAGACAACAGAGAGTCATTAGTGACGGTATATTTACTCCTTTTGTATCTATAAATAAATGTGTTCCCCAAGGAACAATTTTGGGTCCCGTGCTCTTTTCAGTTATGCTGAATGACATCAAACCTATTACTAATTCTAACTCTATTTTGGTTAAAAACACAGATGATTTAACTTTAAGTACCTTTAGGATTGGTAATAATGATTGTTCTATCCAAGAGGTAGACTCCATTAAGAAGTTGGCTCAGGATAATTTAATGGATATTAATTTATCTAAGACTAAAGAACTTGTTGTCAAGGGCAAAGCTGTGGCACCTATTCCTAATTCCATACGTATTGAACAAGTAACACATTAAACTTTTGGGTGTTCATTTTCATAGTAACCCTACCAATTGTGACATCCAATTTGATAACTGACTTTATCAAATTCATTAATAATTCATGAGGAAAACACAACAGAAATCACGACCGTGAAGAGTGTTGTACATCTGATACAAAACTGTGTTCATTTGCATAAACTTTAAGTTGGATTTTCTTGGCCAAACTCACTTTAATTTTGAAAATTTTAGTGAAACACAAAGGAACTAACCTAGACGTTTGATAAGTCATATACAGTATGAGTGGCCTTGTTGTATCAGATATACAATCACTCGGCTACGCCTCGTGGTTGTATATCTGATACAACACGGCCACTCATACTGTATATATTACTAAAAAGGCAGGGAAGAGAATGTATATACTGAGGATTTGTAAGAAATATGGTTATAGTTTGGACTGCCTCCATCACCTTTTCCAATCTATCATTATGTCTCTATTCACCTATGCCAGTTCAGTTTGGGGCTGTTCTAGAGTACAAACACTAAAAGTGTGCAACACTTTGCAGTATTTAGTAGTAAATAATGCTAATTAAACAATAGAAAAAAATAGGATTAGCATAATTTAGCAATATTTAGTGGTATTTATGTTACACACTAAAAGTGTTTGTACTCTTGTTACTCTAAATATTTATATAAAATAGATATTTTGCAGAATAGGGATTTTAAGTTTGGTTATATTAAGAATACGGTTCCAGTGAAAGACATAATTGAAAAATCAGATTTAAGATTATGGGATAAAGTAACTCGGCCTAATCACCCTCTTTTCCATCTGCTTCCACCCAAGAGGACCAGGGTTTTAAAGTGCTTATAAGCCTTTACGCAATATTTTCAGAATTGATTTTTTAAATAGTGAATAGTTGATTGTGAAAATAATTCGTCATTTGAATGTCCGGTCTTTGAGATACGAAGATTTATATTTCCAATATGTTAATGGCTTTGACATAACATAAGGGATTTGAGTTATTTTGTTATTTAGTTATTGAATGCTGGACATTTTTTGAAAACAAATTTGTAAGAACCTTTACGTGAGTCACAAGTAAAAGGGTGATGCTTTTAAAATACTGTATTCCAGAACGAGTGCAATGCTGTATATTAAATGATCCCTTATTTTACGTTATGGTCATTAACATATTGGGAATATTAACCTCTGTATCTCAAAGACCCAACATTCAAATGACGAATTATTTTCACAATCAACTATTCACTATTTAAAAAATCAATTCTGAAAATATTGTCTAAAGGCTTATAAGCACTTTAAGAGATAGAGTACATAGTTTTATTCTCCCATCAAAAACTGAGCGTTTTAAGAAAGTTTTCTTAAATAAATGCCTTTTTAGATAAGTATTTAATAATTTAATTTTTGCTGTAGAGTGCATGCACTAAAACCGTGAACATTAAATAGTACTAATTAGTACTATTTCATACAGAATCCTTTGTTTTCTATTGTTTAATATTTCTATTTAGTGCTAAAAATTAGTATTTGTTTCATGGATTTAGTGTGAGCACTCTATCATTAATTATATTTTATCATAATTTTTACATATATAATTAGTTTAGTTAGTCAATTTGTCATTAAGGACGTTCGTCTTCTTAATTAATAAAGAGCTATTATTATAAGGTGGCCTTCAAACACACATGCTTGATTCTGTGGTAAGCTAGAGTCTATCATGTAAAGCGTTTTGAAGTTATTCTATGCATAAAAGTCTCTGAAAAGACATTGTAAAAAAAGAGTGCTGGAAAAAGTATTTGTCCTGACGTTGTAAGCAAAAACAGCACAACCAATGCTCTGCTCTACCGGCTAAGGATTCGTGAATGTAGTCTAAGAAGATTGTCATGTAAATAGAGAATATTACAAGGGCGTGCGGAGATACAAATTTACACTCGATTACAGAAACGTTGCAGTATACATTTATTCAAATATCTAATTTATTCAGTATATTTAATGATATGCAAAACCGAAAAATCGCTTTATTTATTGTTTGTTTCATTCAATGACTGTCAAAATATTTTTTCATGTCTAATGATTATAAATCAGTTGGTTTTAAGCGTTGAAAATGGTTATTTTGCATTATGCATCTCATTAGATATTTGTATAAATGTATACTTCAACGTTTCTGCAATCAAGTGTATCTATAAACTAACTTATAGATTTAATTGTAATGTACTGGAATTTAGAATAATGGGCAAGACTAATAATTGAATAGACGCTACTCACATGTGATATATATGACATATGGCTGAGGTACTAGTATCTCATATTTTCCGATCCAATCCTTCTCCCACTTTTTCTCCTAGTCTCTTATATTTTCCAAACTTGCGCTCCCTACCACCACTTCCAGAGGTAGCCGCGCTCGTAGGATTGGAATACAGCTGACGATCGAGTACAAGAGAGTGGTTGCTCATGAATGCATTCATTACTGTTATGGGAAGGGGGAATGAATCTTGAGAGTGTGATACAAGAGGGTCAAGAAATGAGTGCATTTGGTATCATGCTCTTACCGACGACATTCAACCAATGTATGGGATTGGAATATAGCTGGCGATGGAGTACAAGAGAGTGGTAGATTTTGAGCCCACTCATGATTGCATTCATTACCGTTATCTGGGAATGGGGAATGAATCTTGAGAGTGTGATACAAGAGGGTCAAGAAATGAGTGCATTTGGTATGATGCTCTTACGGACGATATTCAACCAACGCATGGGATTGGAATATAGCTGGCGATGGAGTACAAGAGAGTGGTAGGTCCTGCATGCATTCAGTACCGTTATGGGAATGGAAAAGTGAATCTTGAGAGTGTGATACAAGAGGGTCAAGAAATGAGTGCATTTGGTATCATGCTCTTACCGACGACATTCAACCAATGTATGGGATTGGAATATAGCTGGCGATGGAGTACAAGAGAGTGGTAGGTCCTGAATGCATTCAGTACTGTTATGGGAATATAGAATGAATCTTAAGAGCGTGATACAAGAGGGTCAAGAAATGAGTGCATTTGGTATCATGCTCTTACGGACGATATTCAACCAACGTATGGGATTGGAATATAGCTGGGGATCGAGTACAAGAGAGTGGTTGGTCATGAATGCATTCATTACTGTTATGGGAATAGAGAATGAATCTTGAGAGTGTGATACAAGAGGGTCAAGAAATGAGTGCATTTGGTATCATGCTCTTACGGACGATATTCAAACAATGTATGGGATTGGAATATAGCTGGGGATCGAGTACAAGAGAGTGGTTGGTCATGAATGCATTCATTACTGTTATGGGAATAGAGAATGAATCTTGAGAGTGTGATACAAGAGGGTCAAGAAATGAGTGCATTTGGTATCATGCTCTTACGGACGATATTCAACCAACGCATGGGATTGGAATATAGCTGGCGATGGAGTACGAAGAGAGTGGTAAGTCCTGAATGCATTCATCACCGTTATGGGAATGGAAAAGTGAATCTTGAGAATGTGATACAAGAGGGTCAAGAAATGAGTGCATTTGGTATCATGCTCTTACCGACGACATTCAACCAATGTATGGAATTGGAATATAGTTGGCGATGGAGTACAAGAGAGTGGTTGGTCATGAATGCATTCATTACTGTTATGGGAATAGAGAATGAATCTTGAGAGTGTGATACAAGAGGGTCAAGAAATGAGTGCATTTGGTATCATGCTCTTACGGACGATATTCAACCAATGTATGGGATTGGAATATAGCTGGGGATCGAGTACAAGAGAGTGGTTGGTCATGAATGCATTCATTACTGTTATGGGAATAGAGAATGAATCTTGAGAGTGTGATACAAGAGGGTCAAGAAATGAGTGCATTTGGTATCATGCTCTTACGGACGATATTCAACCAACGCATGGGATTAGAATATAGCTGGCGATGGAGTACAAGAGAGTGGTAGGTCCTGAATGCATTCATCACCGTTATGGGAATGGAAAAGTGAATCTTGAGAATGTGATACAAGAGGGTCAAGAAATGAGTGCTTTTGGTATCATGCTCTTACCGATCTGTTTATTTGATGATTTTTTTCAAAAATAATCAAAAAGCCCCGTGTATTGGTTCCCGGGTGCCGGGTATCTATATAGATACTTCGATAAATATTTGATCCACGGAAATTAGAATTTTTTTAGGTTATTGAATTTTGATTTATAATTAAAATGCTGTACTGAATCATTTTTCAAACATTCAAAAATAAGAGGAAACAGCCTGTGGTAAACGTTTGAGATTCTTAGCTGGCTAACATCTCAGTACCTACCGTTCAACTCAGAGATATTTCAAGACCACACTCGTGTCACGAAATCATTACTTTTTTTTGTCAGATGTATTCGAACGATGTACTTATTCAGTTGTATCTTGCACAAAAGGTATATAGAGATTACAAAATTATTTATGTATTAATTTCCACCATGAAAGCACGAATTCTTTCGTATCAATTCACTAAGATATGGTTTAAATTATCCACTACTAGTTTGAATTAATTTATGACCTTGAATTTGTATCAGTCTCATGTGTATCGCTAATAAAGGTCGCTAGATATGATTTTTAACTATACTAACTGACTGACTTAGAATATGGTTGAGCGTAAACCCCATTATATACGCATTTAATAGTTTTTAGGAATGGAAATACAAGTATATGTATACAAGAAAATGTACACATTTTGTATCATACTGAAAATTTTCAACGATAATTTGCAAAAACTTCGATGTTATCCGCTGATCTCCGCATATTCGATATATAAATAACCTAAATGATACTGGTCAATAATTTAACATACTCTAAAATGCAATGAATTCATATTTTTATGAGTAAAAGGCTCATGATATAGGGAACCGATAATTGGTTCCTTTTTCCGCACATATCATGATAAAGAACATGATATGGACCCGTTTCTTAAGTGACTGTAAAGCCCTAGCTAAACGAGAATATATTTTTTACATTATATTTCATTTATTCTTTTATTAATAAATAAATGTATTTCATATGTTTTATATATTTAGAATTATCATAACTAAAGAGAAATTTATTCGTATGTTGCTACTTCGTAATATATAGTAAATTCATTTAGTTATTTTTTTATACTTAGATATAGTGCTAGATAGGTGTCCCCAATTAGTTTACTCACATGTAAACTAGGTATTATTGAAACATTAATAAAGTTTATTATTATTATTATTATATTTTACAAATATGTTTTTATCGATAAATAAGTAATTTGTACATATATTTGTTATTTTATATTCATAATCTCTTTATTAACGTTATCATAAATTTTATTATTGTTATCATTAATAATAATAATAATAATAATAATATATTTATAACGCGCATATTTCATGTGGATATGTTCATATGCGCAGAAATTAACTATGCCATTCAATTAAATAAATTGGATAAAAAGAAATATAGATATAACATAATATAGTATAGTATATAATAATATAAATATATGAAATAAATAAAATATATAGTAAATAGCAATAAAGATGTATAAAGTTCTAAGTAAAAGCTAATTTAAAAAGGTATGTCTTAACAAGTGATTTAAATTTCCTGATACACAGTTCATTCCTGATTTCAACAGAAAGAGCGTTCCACAGTTTAGGGGCCGCAAATTGAAATGCCCTGTCACCTAAAGTTTTTTTACATTTCCCACTAGCTGGATTTAGCAGAGTGCCCTTATGATTCCGAAGGTCATACCTAGAAACCTTACTTACTGAAACCAAATCAGATAAATATTGTGGTGCTAGCCCACGTAAACATTTAAATGTTAACAGTAGTATCTCAAAATGAATGCGATATCTAATAGGTAACCAGTGTAAATCAAAAAGAACTGGTGTGATGTGGCAAAAACGAGGAAGCCCTACAATAACCCTGGCAGCAGAATTTTGCACTCTTTGTAACTTATTTACATGAATATCAGGAAGCCCATACAACAAATTATTACAGTAATCAAGTTTACTCACTATAAAAGCATGGACCAAAGTCTCGGTAGAACCACGTGAATTCTATTATTAAATATATATATATATATATTATAGTGGCATTAAGGTTATTATTATTATTATTAAATTATTATTATTATTATTTAATTATTATTATTATGATTATTATTATGATTATTATTATGATTTACAATTGTTAATGTAAAAGATATAAAAATGAAATAAAGTTTCCATTATTTTTTTTTTAGTAAAAATTAATCCTAATGATATATGTTTAAAAAAAGGCAAACATTAACATATATTTTTTAAAAGTATTTAGCTAATTGCTGAATTTGCAGTCTCAACATCCAAGTCTATTATTATCATTATTATTATCATTATACACTCAATAAAAATGTATTTATTGATAACCTGACGTTTCGAATTTGGGCCCTTCACATAACATCAATTTTATATCAAAAGCGGGTGAAACTTTCGAGCATTGGCATCCGGCATTTTTTCATCAGGCAATGAAATACCAAGTAAAGTTTTTGGTCAACAAGCGAAAAAAAGAACGAGCAAGGAGATGAGAAAGTGTAAGAACGAACAAGTTGCTCGTTATTTTTTCCTCTCGTTTTTTATTTAAAAAAAAGGTGAACAATTACAAGTTTGAGATTACTGGCAGAGGCAAACACTAGAAGCGTGAAACATTAATAACTAATTCGGCACCAAATGGAAGACAAAGGATTTTGCAGAAATTATTGTCATTGTAGTTAGCTTTTGTTCTATCTTATGGTTATAATGTTTGCACTCTATCATAGCTATATTTATGATCACGTGATCTCTTAGTGCAAGTCGCCTATTGTCTGAATATGTGGTTCCGACCGTACTGAGCAGAATTACTATTGCAACAACACTTCATCAGTAGGCTGAAACTAACTTGCCTCACGACGGTCTAAACCCAGCTCACATTTCTCATTAGAGTATGTACGTATGTGTATAATTTTGTGTGTATGTGTGTGTAAATGTGTGTAATTGTGTGTAATTGTGTGTAAATGTGTGTAAGTGTATGTAAGTGTGTGTAAGTGTGTGTAAGAGTGTATAATTTTGTGTGTGTGTGTAAGTGAGTGTGTAATTGTGTGTAAATGTTTGTAAGTGTATGAAAGTGTGTAAAAGTGTGTGTAAGTTCGTGTGCATGTGTGTGTAAATGTGTGTAAGTGTGTGTAATTGTGTGGAGTGTGTGTAAGGGTGTGTAAGTGAGTTTGTATGTATGTGAACTTTGTGTAAGTATGTGTAAGTGTGTGTAAGTGTGAGTAAGTGTGTGTAAGTGTGTCTAAAAATGTGTAAGGGTGTGTACGTTTGTGTGTAAGTGTGTGTAAGTGTGTGTAGATGTGTATAATTTTGTGTGTAAGAGTGTGTACCTGTGTGTAAGTGAGTGTGTAAGTGTGTGAAAATTTGTGTAAGTGTGTGTAAGTGTGTATAAGTGTGTGAAATTGTGTGAGTGTGTGTAAGTGAGTGAAATGTTTGTAAGTGTGTGAAAGTGTGTGTAAGTGTGTGTAAGTGTAAGTAGGTGTGTGTACGTTCGTGTGTATGTGTGTGTAAGTGTGTGTAAATGTCTGTAAGTGTGTAAGTGTGCGTAAGATGCGTGTGTAGGTGTGTGTAATTGTGTAAGAGTGTGTAAGAGTATATAAGTGTGTATAAGTGCGTGTAAGTGCCTGTAAGTGTGTGTACGTGCGTGTTTAAGTGTGTGTAAGTGTGTGTAAGTGTGTGTAAGTGTGTGTAAGTGTGTGTAAGTGTGTGTAAGTGTGTGTAAGTGTGTGTAAGTTTGTGTAAGTGTGTGTAAATGTGTGTAAGTGTGTGTAAGTGTGTGTAAGTGTGTGTAAGTGTGTGTAAGTGTGTGTAAGTGTGTGTAAGTGTGTGTAAGTGTGTGTAAGTGTTTGTATGTGTGTGTGAGTTTGTGTAAGTGTGTGTAAGTGTGTGTAAGCGTGTGTAAGTGTGTGTAAGGATTGGTAGGCCATGCCTTCACAGTTTGTATTCATACCGAAAATCAAAATCAAGTAAGTTTTTACCCTTTTGTTCTACATGAGATTTCTGTTCTCACTGAGTTCACGTTAGGACACCTTGCGTTATCAATTGACAGATGTCCCGCCCCCGTCAAACACCCAACCTGACAGTGTCTTCGAGAGACCTTTAATCAGAACGCGAACCTTTATCCTCCACTTCATGCAATAAGTAAAATTGATCCTCCTTAAAGGATTAACGTTGTGCTCGTTACAATTACAAGACTTAGAAAAGCCACCTCTTTATATTTCTTGTCAGGCTCCCTCTCAATACATTACTATCAACAGTTAAGATCACACGTAGTCTTTGGCTGGTGAACCCATAATCCAGACTTGCCCTCCAATGGATCCTCCTGAAAGGTTTTCAATAGTGCACATTCCAATTGCAAGACTTAGTAAAGCCATGTCTTGTTCTTTCTTGTCAGGCTCCATCTCAATATATTACTATCAACAATTAAGATCACACGCAGTCTTTTGCAAACAATACCCGACAAGGCACTAAAGGATATAAGAGTTTAAAATTTCTGGAGCTAAATATTTTCCAGAGCAAAGTTATAGAGTAGCCTTGTTGTTACGATCTTGAAGTTAAGTTTTGTTTTTCACCCAACACAACATACTCCTCCTTGAGAACACTTGGCATTTCTGGGCCTACCTTCGTCCTCTCGGGTGTCGTTAACCAGGCCCGGATCTCTTGTTCTCTTGGACGACCCGGGACCCGTAGGGGGCTACTCCCCTATATTTGCTATACGGGTATCTGCCGCCCTATAGGGTATGGTTTTTCGGCTTTTGGGTCTGGAGTGTGGTATCATTTTTTGACATTTTGTTTGGGATAGGGTATCATTTTAGTCGACTGGGATATGGTTAACGATTTGGTTATTTTTGTCTGGCGAATAGGCTACGCGTTTCTGCCGGCACAAAAACAATAAAAACGTTAGTAAATATTGATTGCAATCTTTTGAAAACTCGTCTTTTCCGTCTTTTAGTCTGGGATAGGGTGTACAATTCTTAGTTTTAGTCTGGGGTAGGGTACGTAAGATCAAAATTTTAGGTCTGGGATATGGTCAGGGTTTTGAGGTCCTGGCTGCACACCCCTATCCCTCCCCCCCCCCCCCCCCCCCCCCACCTGGGATGGACGATAACTTCTTTAACTTTTTATCACTACGTCAATTCCCAACATACACTCAAGTCATTTAGGGTTAGGGTTAAAAGGGGGCAATACTATAACCGTGCTGAAAATGAAAGCAAATGATCGGAATTCGGATGTTGCACACGGATAACACTATTCAACACAAAACATTGGAGTCATTGGGCAATGTCTTACAGCATTCCCCTTTTTAACCCTAACGCTAACCCTAATCCTAACTCTTGTTCAGGACTAAAGACTTTTTAGTATTACTTTATTCATTTAGATTTACATAGATTTACATAGATTTTTACCGTGAATTTTATCGCAGCCCATGGGCTGAGTTACATAAATATGTACAAACAATTAAAAAAATTTATAATTATAATAATAATGATAATAATTAAAAAACAATATTATTAATAATAATAATATAGTAGCAACATAAAATTGTAGCAATAATAATTCTAATAAATTCTCCGGAATACTTGGTCATTACATCTATGCTTGGAGGGGTTATTACATTTATGGTGGGATCGATTATTACATTTATGGTTGACTGTTATTACATTTATGGTTGTTATTACATTTATGGTTGATTTTTATTACATAACTGGCCTATAGTTAATTGGTAAATATTTATATGTGGCTTATGAATTTCTCAAGATGTGTTTCATTCAATGACTTTTCCGGCGTCAGTGTTTACTTTTTCTTTGAATCCCTTAAGCTTATCCACTTTTAAAAGTACTAGTAAAAGTACTAATGATAGATGTGTTGAACATCACAGTGAATGAGCGATCTAAGCGAACGCTGTGAAGAAAGACCTGAAAAAATGATTTCAGGCTTCAACGGGAATCGAACCCATGACCTCTGCGATGCCAGTGCGATGCTCTACACACACACTTACACACACTTATACACACTTACACACACTTACACACACTTACACACACTTACACACACTTACACACACTTACACACTACACACTTACACACACTTACACACACTTACACACACTTACACACACTTACACACACTTACACACACTTACACACACTTACACACACTTACACACACTTACACACACTTACACACACTTACACACACTTACAGACTACCAACTGAGCTATGAAGCCAATCCTGTTGATGAGCGGACATTTTTAATTATTAAATTCGTTAGAGAGGTAGTTGAAATGTGTGTGATTTTTTCAAATGAATTAATTGTGCTTGTGTGTTTTTTTGGTTTTGAACTAATTCTGAATTTGCATGAAGAAAGTAACACTTATTTCAATATAACCAGCCTCGATCTTCTATCTTATACAGTTTATTTGTGAATTCATAATTATTAACTATAAATAACCCATTACTTATTATTAGATATTATTCTATGGTGGGTGCACTGTATGAATATAATTCAAGATTTTTTGATTAAGTGACTTTTCATTCAATGTTTACACATTCTTTGAGTTTCGTAATTTTGGGTGATTATAAATGTGACTTTTTTCAATTGCAAAAGTCAATAATAATAAACTTCGTTAGAGATTTATATATTGGACATTGTTAGTTGAGATGGTTTTTCATTAATAAATGCAGTGATGTGTTTCTTTTTTTTCTTTTTTGAGTTTATTCAGTGTGTGAGATATAGAGAAAGACCCAGGCCTCAAACTTAAGAGGAATCTTTTTCAATAACGAGCAATAATGACAAAAAGCGCCAAACAATTTTGTATGAGTTTTGATTCCAAATTTCGTTTTGGGGTAACACTCAAAACCCTTTTTTTAACAGTTAGAAATTGATGTACTATGATAAAATGCTTGTTTGAAGCGGTATTTTCAATTGTACAAAGATGTTTTGTTGCATTTGTGTTAGAATGTAGCTTTGTCAGGCTTTTTAATAGAAAATGTATGGGAAATAAGCAAATGAAGACCTAAACCTCATTTTCGATTCAAATTTTTGCTTTGGGTCTAACACTTTGATTCCACTTTCATTGGCCATCTCCACTTCCAAACAAGTTAAACTTTCTGAATAACAAGATTTTAGCCTTGTACAACAGCCTTCAGCTTCAAGAAGACAGTTTTTGAGGCTCACCGCTTGATTACGAAAAGAATTCTCTCTTAATAAGTAATATATTTAAGATATTAATATTATTTTGATATTTTGACACTATGCCGGATAAATATGAATACGAAGTTTTATTTATTCGGTTAGGCCTACCGTCCACACTAGTCCGGGCGAATCAGGAATTGGCTGAGAAGCGTTATCCGAAAAATACGAAATCTAGCCACCCCAATAACTCTTCACGAGCTAAAAATGGGAAAATATAAGCAAAATGTCGGTAACTCCGCCTAATTCCCCTTTCAAATTAAATAATTATTCTCCAAAAGCTCCCACGAAAACTATATTCGTCCAAGTACCTCTTCTAATTTTTTTTTTGTGTGTGGTATTTTCCTGCCACCGAGCAGCAGTTTTTGCTGTCTTTCGCATGGTGATTTATTGAAATCATTGCAATCATTGTTATCACAACTGACATTCTCAAAAGACGAATATGCAAAACATAATACAGAAAAGTTGAAGCTATTGAAAAGAAGAGAGCAGTGGGATCACATGCAAACACAAAATGATTGGCGAAGGAAAGCCCAGTAAGAACCACGAAGAAAACCAGAAGCCATACTACAGCAAGAAACTCGTTATTACCATCTAGCTCTTGTAAAGAAAATTTTATTTTGTTCTCTGTTAGAGGAACTAGTCATTGATAAGGGCATTTAGTGGAGAAATCACAACGATAGTTGGACGAACTTTAGTCTTCATCTCCTCTGTTACTAGCACAGCCATTTGATGAATTAACGATTTGCCGTGTCCTGTTGGCCAAACCACCAGTGTATACACCGTTCTCGTAATGGCTTTACAAGCGCACCAAAACGAGGCCATCTAGTCAACTTGCAAGGCTGAACAAGGCTGCTCATTCAAAATAAAGGTGGATAGCGCGAGTTCAGGTCAAAACAAAAAGTCAATTTCTATACTTTTCTTTACTTTCATTCTATGAACGCATTTCATGTGCTTTTATTTCTTCTATTGTAAACTAATGACTGGTTGACCTCGTTTTCGTGCACTTGTCAGCCATTATGAGAACGGTGTACCTTTTCCCGGTATGAAAAAACTTAAGGATTTGTCTTGCTCTTTACCCAAAGCTTGAATATTAGGAGATAAAGTAGAAAGCACTTTCCTTACATTTTCTTTTATCAAAAGCTCACAAAACTCGTATAAAAAGTTGAATTCAAAAAAACTTGTACTAAGTTGGAAATATAACTGAAACACCTCTAGATTAAAAATTCAATTATAAATTGGAAAATACGTCTAAAAACTAGTAAAAAACACAACGACTGCAACTTTTGTGACTTTGGTGAAAGCGAGAGAACGACAGGAAAGCGACGGCGGTTATGGGACGGTGTGTTAATGTATAACTTATATAACTTATCGTGTATAAATAAATGTTATTATTATTATTATTATTATTATTATTATTATTATTACATAATAAGCTTGGACTTCATGTTTGTTAAAGCGCGCGGTTAGTAAGTATCCGTCCAGAATTTTAGACGGGCAGCAAACATGTCCTTGCAGAGGTTTCTTTTCCTTTCTCGCCAGAGAAGGGGAAATAAGAAATTTCTGCCAAGCAGGGTACTTAACTGTCAATGCTACCGTGAATATGTTAGCAAAACTGAAAGTAGACATCCTTTCTAAAGAAATGGAAAAGAATTGACTTGAAATGATAAAAGTCTATATGTTAAGTGTATGCTACATTAAATGTGTAAGCATATAATAAAATCTGCTTCAGTTGGGCTCTCGCGTGACTCGAACCAGAAGCAGAACTGAGGCAGATTTTTAAATCTGCTTATACACTCGATGTAGCATACACTAACATATAGATCTTTACCGAGTGACAAAAACACATTTCATGATAAAAGTCGTTTATAAAAATAAATGAATAGATAAATATAAAAAAGATCTAGATCTAGAGGAAAATTAGAAGAGAAGAAGAATAGAATACTCTTGATACGGTGGGGATCGAACCCACGTCCACCAACTTTAATTAGATAACTAATTCCAAAATACAGAAGGAAAAAAAATAGTGCCTTCATGCCATACCCCGAGACATCCGCTGGGTCATCGTATGGACTTCGGACATGACGGCGATTAAGTCCCTCTGCCCTTAGGTATACGGATTACGCAGTACAGTGTTCTAGCCGAATCATCAGGGGAGAGACTAGCCGGCACCCAGACCATATCTACAACTAATCCCTTGCACTCTGCCACGCATTGGCACGTTGATTTGAAGTGGAAAATAATCTTGTCTATCTACTGCATTGTTTTCATGGCTATTGTTGTGCTAATTTCCTGAAATCGTGGCCCAGTGGTAAAAACTTGGGCTAACAAGACACTAAGTCAAGCACGGTTGGGTGAGATTAGTACTTGGATGGGTGACCTGAAATTTATAGTTACCCAACTCTGTTTTTGGATTTCTTTTTATTTTTATTTAATTACATATTTTCTAAGATACTCGAATAGATATAGACCTTACAAATGTTTTCTCCCCCTGATAATCCGCCATAGTATAACCCATTCCTGTCTAAACAAATGCTTTGAAAAGTCTTTGATTCGGCATATTAGAACCATTGTTGGTTATGTTTCTGACGATTTTAAAGTTTTTAGTTTTGTTGGCGTTGTTGTCATTGTTGTTGTTTCGGCTTTTTTGAGTCTTCATTGTATTTCCATGTTCAACTTAACGAGAAACCAAAAGTGTAGTTGAGTTTTTTCCCCCTTCTTTCCTTCTCAATTGCCATTTCTTTATTTGCTTTTACCTTCCTTGCTTTGAATCTTATATTATTTTTCACTTAATTACCCTTTCCTTTCTTGATTAATTCTTTCTCTGACAATTCCATTTTTGCTTTCCTTCTTTAATTCTTTCTAATTTTTCTCCTTTTCCTTCACTTTTTATAAAGAGGTAGCTGAGACCCGCTCTGCGTCGTGCTTCTCCTAACACTTCTATCGTGTTCTACCGTCCCCTCGTGCTTCATAACTCCACACGGCACGCGCGCGCCTTTTCTATTTCTTCACTTTTGTTTAACTTGGACTATTAGTCACTAATTATACAACTTGGTTTTACTCTAAACCCGTGAAATATATATTAAACTAATACACATTAGGAGACTATAATCCCGATGCTTTCTTTGGTGTCTATTTGACTATTACACGTTGACTAGTAATTTTAATTTAATTGATTGGCTTTACTCTATTTTCACTCTAAAACCTGTCCGCTTCATCATGTGTGTGTATGTGAATAATGCATACATGTGTAACCCAAAACATTTTATTATGCGTAAAGTTAGTTGTAAGGTGAGATGAATGCGGTATATGACGCTGTAGATTGAATGAACGAGTCAAGTCAGAGCCAGATCTCTGATTGCTCTTTTTTCTTCGCGTATAACAATTTTTTTCCACAAATATGAAGCCATGTCCAAGAGGAGTTTGAAAATCTCGCAGCGAGTTATGGCTGAAATTCCGACCCACAAACCAAGTTGTCCACCAATGTCACCGAGAAGACTCTCAATCTACAAATAACATGAATTATATATCTCAGCAAACATTCGTCTGCGATGCAGCAGTTCAAGTCTATAAAGCACAAGTGGTTTGCGGCCTCGAAGATCCCCGTGCACGTCCGGGGAATTCCTCAGTTTTAGATTGTTCCTGCTATATAAGATGCATGTTTTATTGAACACTTAAACCCAATGTATTTCTACTCCTTCATAGATACTCTTGATGGCAAAATCATGTACATAGCGATAAAGCTAATAGGACAATAACATGACTTTGGGAGGGCAAATCGTTTATTTGTGGCCCGAGTAGCATCATTTGCGCCCGAGCGTAGCGAGCTACAAGGGCCACAAATGAACAATATGCTCAACCAAAGTCATGTTAAGCAAATTTTCAAAGTTGCCGTACGAGATTTTTGGAGTTGAATCTTTGACAGGCTGCAAACGTATTTGCGGCCCGCCAAAATCCATTATCGCCATCTGGGCGCGCGTTTTCAAGAGGGCAAATTGTTGTTTGGCCTTGTATATTGATGATAATAATATTTTACGTAATGGAATCATGGAGCAGAATACGTGTTTGTTCAAAAAGAGAAGTTACGATTGCTTTTTTGCCACGTTTTAACCCATTTACTTTTGCATACTAACCGGATAAGATCTACTGTAGGTGATGCTTTCTAGATTGAGTTCATCAAAGAAAATCTTCAGACGGAGAAAATTTTTCCTACCAAGAATGAAACATTAGGGTTAAAACCAGTCATCAAACATCAACGTAATTGATATGATTTAGTTATATACCTCATCTCATTTTCATCAGTGTGCATTTTAGGTGAAAAGCCTCGTTTCGATTTCATGATATTTCTCATAAAATCTTCCTGGAAGATAAAATGGAGGTTAATGATATACTCATTTAGGTTCCTTCTCCTTGGCTCTGCTCGGAGGATAGCTAATTTAATGGTCTACTCTTCTTTCACCGCCACATTTTCTCATCCGCGTGGACAAGAGCAATCTAGTGCCGTTTAATAAATATATAAATATATGTATATCGCTAGTTTTCCTCCTACTTCCAAACAGCATTGCTTTAGTTTTAGAGGTGTTTAATGGCTTTAGCATAAGAGGAGTTTGATGTAAATGATTGAGTTTCAACCAATCACCAACTATTTTAAGGTCGTCATTATACTTTACAATGACAGCAAGTATAAACTGTTATAATCATAACAGGGTAGGGGGGGGGGGGGGGGGGCGTCGAACTTGGTCAACACTGTCTTAAAATGTGAATTATTTCACCTTATTTTGTGCGTGAGGGAAACAACAACTTACATTCATGGCTGTAGCTATGTTCTAAAAGCATGGTCACGGCTTAGAGGTCTTAGAGTTCATGGTTATAGACTGTAACCAGGCTAAGCATTGACTATTCCTTCATTCACCTTTCACTTTTATCTAAATTGGATTCCTTGTGGTAATAGATTAGAGTACCTGATATTTTTCAGACCATTGTGAAGATGAAATACTAGGAATACTCTGATCAGGCTCAGAGTTGACCAGGAACGACTGGCTCAAAAATGTTTGAAAAGTAATATGTGTTTGCAAGTAATGCGATCACTGTTCGCAAGTAATGAATGAAAGCCAAAGCGGAAGTCGCTATGTTGGAATGTGAAGAATTAATTGAAAAGGATCGTCGTATTAGACGTAAGCGAGGTGTGAGCTTCGACAGTATTAAATGGGCACAAACCGGATTGGTTTTGTTAAAGTCATTTAGTGAAAGGAAGGTCTTTGATAAATAATGCTGCAAAGAGCAGTGTTTTCAAAGTAGTGATGCCGAAAGACGTGTTTCAAAAGTAATCCGTGTTTCTGCAAGTAATACATGGTGGTGAAAGATATGAATTCAAAAATAATTTACACAAGAACAGTTTCAAAAGTCAGTTGTCTTCTAGGTTACGTGTTTTCAAAGGTAATTTGAGTGAAACAAACATGTTTTTGTAAGTAATAAGCGGTAAAAAGATATGAATTCAAAAGTAATTGGCACAAGCTAGACATATCTAATTTTGAACCCGAAAACGCGCCATAAAAAACGACTCCTCACCTTCCTTACTCCTATAGATGCAGACGAACCAAGGGGATACAGTAAAGCCGTGAGTAAAAGGAAAGGGGATTTGTCTTTGATCAGTGAGCAACACTTTAACGCCTGCCTCTTGACTAAGAACGCCGACATACTCCTCTTGGTTAATATATAAATCCAGTGTCAACTCTAAATAAAGATAAGATAATAGGGCGGTTCATTTTGAGATCCCCAGATGATCGTATGACACCATCCTAAAAACATGAACCAATTATTATTAAGGGACTGTATGGTTTCTAAAATGCATACTATTGCCGTTTCCTCGATGGTAGTCAATTATTCTTGAAGAATGCACAAAATGCACACATGAAAAAGTACTAAGTAGCTAGTGCTAAAAATGCTATTTGTACTTAACGGAAATTACCTCATCAATAATGTTTTAAATTAAGGGATACATGAAATATCACATATATCACTATATCAGTATCCTACGATCCTGGATATAAATGTTGAGAACTCACTGATATTATTTTTGCTTGGATTCCAAAAGATTTAGTTAATTTCATGATACGAGGTTCTAAACCTTTAATATAATCTTTTATGCATTAAAAATTCAAGATACTTTACGGGAACTAGTTTCGTGTTCATAGACCTTTTCAATCCTTAAAGATATATAATTTTATGCAAGCACCTCTTGTGGGAAAAATGCCAAATTTATTCAATTTCGTAAAGTAAGGCTTTTGCCGGAATTGGCTGATGCCTGACAAAACTTACCAAACATTGGTCCTGGCTTTGAGATATTCAGTGGAGGCACGTGAGAGCCACTTTCACTTACTCCTGCATTAAATGTGTAACAATTACCATATCGCCAGTTCCAACCATGACGCCAGTACTTTAGAAAATCACTGAAAGCGGTAAACAAGCAGCGGTGATCAACGCGCGGGCTACAATATACTTTTTACTTATTTATAGAGTTTTAGATTGACTTTTTCAGTTTCCCCGCAAACGACAAACGCGACTTCAATCGTTTTCCAGTATTTTATTATACCTTTCGCAAATTTTCTCACAACACATGCACAAATATTCTTCTGTTTTTTCAACACCTGGATTTTTTGCCATTCTTTTTCAGTAATTTAATTAAAATAATCTTTTAATGGTCCGTTACTGACAACTCTCCACGGCAGTTTTATTGTGCGATATCACATGATTTAGTTTGGACGACAGATAGTGTTTGTGCCTTGATTGCCTTGAATTCCAATCACTAAAATATGTATTCTTCACGATTAATAATATTCAATATTCAATATATGTATTCAGATTCTTTACAGCCACCATCGAATCAATCCTACTATATGGGTGTGAGAGTAGCCTGCAGAGCAGGCGTCCTTTTGATGGGTTTGATAGGAAGAATTGGGGTTTTGGGATTCCTGTTTGGACCAAGGGCCCTCCCCCTTCGCTTCTCTTTTGCTCGGTTTCAATTTTCGCTCGTTCCAAAGTTTCCCCAAAACCCCGGTTTTTCCCCAAACCCACAAGAAAGCCTGCAAAGCAGGCTAGTGTGAGGTTTTTCCTTGTCGAAAGCCCAAGAAAAGTCGCTAAATGGGACATACACTAGAATGCCGCAGAAATAATAATAATAAATAATAATATAATTTATTTATATAGCGCTCATCTCCAAAATTGTCCAAGGCGCTTCACAAAAAATTACAATAGAATATTTACAATAGTTACAAAATGCTTACCTATTGATTATGAATAAAATGTAAATATTTAAAAGATAAAACTAATTAATAATTGCAATATATAAAACAAATCTAAGTCACGTAGTCTTTAAATATACTCCTTATTATTAAGAAAAAGAGAAAATAAATGAAGTCTCCTAGAAGGAGTATGGTTTCAGGAAAAATTACAACTTGCTCCAAAAAATCAGAAAATTCTTCAAGAAATGCCGAAACTGACAAGCCGTTAACTTGTGAAGGCGGTGGACGATAGATGACAAAAATCCTGACCTTAGTTAAATTAGTTAATAAAATGTCAAGGCATTCGAATGATGAAAATGAGTGACAAAGTTCCTTTTTAATTTGAAGATTGTCCCTATAAAAAAGAAGGCCAACACCTCCACCACGCATTTTGTTCTCTCTAGGAGAGTGTATAAACTGGAATCCTTCAGGGCAAAGCTCAGCAATACTTGCTTCATCTCCAGCAGAATTGAGCCATGTTTCAGTTATAGCCATGATATCGATGGTACAGTTATTTACAAAATCATTAATCAGCAACGCTTTGTTTCTGACAGATCTTGAGTTAAGTAAGCAAAGTTCCAAAGAGTTGCGTTTGAATTCAGGAGCTGTGGAACGTGTAGGCATAGAGAAACTATTTGCATTAACAACAGGTGTAATCTCCCGAGAGTATTGGTGATGAATAGTAATCCTCACTGGAATCGTCTGTTTATCATCATGACAAGACACAAAAGTTAAATTGTTGAAATTAGCAAAACGAAAGTTCAAGTCTGTTCTTGAATAATAATTAGATTCATCATTAGAAATCCGCGTAGGAATCACTGAGACTGAAGAAATCAGCTTTTTTCCAGAACCACGTCGATTTCGTTGAATACTAAGGTTCTTGATAGATGTGTAAACCTCAGATGAAAGTCTTGGTAGCAGCTTGTGCTGGGAAATAAACTGGTTGATTGCCTTCATGTATGAAGAAGAATAACAATGGGAGTATCGATGATCCCAGTACTGATGTAGGTATCACAGCAGAAGTTGTAGTAAAACATCCAAAATGACTCCAAGAATCCATAGGCTCGATGAACAACATAATAAACGTACAGGTGCCAGTAAAGAAACACAAATAAAACGATAAAATACTGTAAAAATGAACTATAAAATTGAGCAATTCGAAAGGCGTGCAACCACTCAGGTGCATCACATTATGAGATTATATGATTTATATGAGATTTAATCTAAATTAAATCTTGTGTATGCCCTTTCTGAGATAGTGATAATTCCCCATGCCTTGTATGGTGTTGTTTGCGACTGAATTAAGCTGGACTTGACTTAATGTTGAGCTTGGGGGGAGGCTTATATTCACATTGAAGACGCTGGGAGGAAAAGAGGGGTTTAGCCACATTGTTTTGTCTGCTATAGTTGTGGGCCAAGAAGGCATTAAACATCCACTGGAGCAGATCCAGAGTTGAGTGCTAAGAAACTAGTGCTATGGGAGCCCACTCATGGACATCGAGGTCGAGGTAGAACAAAGACAACCTACATCGACACGCTGAAGAGGGACACTGGAGCATCCGACGCCAGCGAATTAGCTTCATTGATGGATGACAAGAGGATTTGGAGAGAACTAGTGGTTGCCCGCCTTCGTATGAAATGTACGTGTACGTATGAAATTCAATATACAAACAAAATTAATTGTTGTCTTTTGATTTACTTACCCTTCGTTACAGCTAAAGCCGAACCAAGAACACCGAAATATCATTTCCTCAAAGCCATTTCCTGATTGGATCAGGAGCTCCCTGTTTTGGTCGGATAGGATGTTTAGTAATTCATCCTGCACTAGTTCATCGGGATCCATTTCCACGTCACTTAGGAAGGGTTGGCTTCCATCGTTCATGGAAAGTTTCTCTTTCATCACGTTTTTCTTTTCTTTGTCCATGCCTAAAGACGTTTCATTCATCGTGTTGTTTGATTTGTCATGTGCTTTGTATTTCATGAAGAGCTGGTGGGTGTCAGGAAAGGAGTGCATCTTGGAGTTTTTAATGGCGTTAAGATTGCATATGGTGACCATTGGGAAAGTGATAGTCTAGATATAAAATCGTTACAACTATTAAGTGTGCATTTAAACGATGCTAGATTTAATTATATAGGGCATTTCTAGCAAAGATATATAGGGAAGAGAGCACCTGAAAATGTATGGGCGCCTAGCTGAGACATGCACGCTGAAACATCGCAAGATCTTTAATTGGTAATCATGAGCCCTCATATCCGGTAACGTCATTTGTTTACACTAGCAAGACAGATAAAATAATAATCGAGTTTAGCGGTTAAGTTCAGTTAGAGATAGCCTAGAGTTTCCATTGAGTTAACAAAGATAAAATTCAAATGCAAAATCACTGTCAGGTATAAAACATAGAACATAGAAACTGAGACCAAAAGGTATGCTGGGAAATAACATCTCAATGCTCTCATGTCAGTGCAACTCAACAATTTATGAACATTCCACGAGTCGCAACACTAGATATAATACATCTTATTAGATATCGTATTTCCGATGTACCATCTTGGTCTCAGCTTCTTTCTATATTATGATGTTTCTGAACCCGATCGAGTATGTCATAGTATATATCCCGCAATGTATCATGAGACATACCTCTTCCCTACCGACTGCACGTGGGTTTAGTTAATCTATTATATAGCACCATGAAGTCAGTCAGAATAAAGGAATTTACAGCTCAACAGTTTATGACAGCTGTATACAGCTAACATAAGCTAGCATTTTTTAAGCATTTTTTAAAAAGTGGAAGCTCTGCAGACAAACATTTATATTCATTGTCTACTGGTAAGCTATGATGTTTTTTGAAGATGGCTCGTGCGGTATTATGCGTCACGAAGAAATCTCTTGACTGTGCGCAGCTCTCCAATTGTAGACCGCTTTCTTGCTTCTCATTCTAGTCTAAGACGCTTGAAAGACTGAATTGTGCTATGAAAAAGCTTGAATACCTCAACACCTACAGCGCTCGTTCGTGTTACAAAAGACCTCCTTTTAGCCCTTGACTTTGGCAACGAAGTAATCCTCGTTCTACTTGACTACTCAACGGCTTTTGA
This sequence comes from Actinia tenebrosa, assembly GCF_029948245.1. Lineage (NCBI taxonomy): Eukaryota > Metazoa > Cnidaria > Anthozoa > Actiniaria > Actiniidae > Actinia > Actinia tenebrosa. Next base: position 16,748,329 of record NW_028292582.1, read on the forward strand.
TAGACTTGAATGGTGTTATGGAATATCTTGGATATAGTTTTATGTTGGTTTAGAGTGTGGTTGTTCTTGGATCAGCGCTGCCAATATGTCTGTGGCAACGGCGTGACTCTTCTACTGGAACTCTGAATCAAGTTGTTCCTCAGGATCAGTATTAGGACCTCAACTATTTACCTTATTTTTCATTCCCTTTGAAGATATTATCAAGCTCAAAATCTTGATGCTATATTCTTTGCTGATGATACACCTATATCTACGTCATCTAGAATTCCAGTAACAGATCTTCCACTCTAAGGAGATGGGAGTCTTGTGCTGCTTACATAAAGGCATGGTCCGAGGAGAACATGCTTACTGTGAACGATTCAAAAGCTGGAATAGTTTTTCAAGTATTTTTCTAACTTTTGTCGGAATGTGTAATGTTTGTCTGTTTACCTTAAAGATCAGCGACAAGGAATCTATGAATCCTTTTCGATAAACACATCAACTTTGAATCTCACATAGGTAAAATATTTGCATTACTGCGTTATTTGCCCTAATAAATATTGGAAAAATTCGTAAATATCTTGATGACCAATGCACAACTGAGCGTTTTTTCATGCATTCATTACATTTCGCCTGGATAACTTTTTTGGAAAATTTCGACAGAACTAGTGTTTTTCTTAATTTATTTTTAAATAAGTACTAGTTGTAAAGCTAATAAATAGAAACAAATGAAAAATAAATTGTTACAAAACATTGTTGTCTTTGAAGCCTAAACAGCAAGAAGGTACTTGACATTTTGTCATGATTGTAATAGCCTTTGGTTCGGTCTTCTGTCCCAACACTGAACTCCAATGAATTTGAACAAATGTAAAGGTTGATTCTAAATTGAACAGATTATCTGGATTAATCTTGAGGCTGTTGGAATTGTTGTAGCATGTAACAGCAAACTCGCTGCGTTCCATAACGATCAATGCAGTTGGAAATAAAAAGGATTTTTCCATATCCTGTCGTCAGTAGAACGGTTATCTAGTAGAACGGTTACCTTTCTTTGTGTGAAGCTAATATAATACTAAGATATATGCGCTATTTCTTTATTTTCCATATTTTACATTAGTGCTCGAATAAATCTATCAATGCTAACACATCATAGGTTTTTCAATTCGCGCAGTTACCTGTTATTTTTCTTTCTTTTAGCTCTATCTGGTTACGCTGGTTTCGCATATTATCAGTTTAGTCGTTTCTTCAATTGTAACACCATATTCCCTGATGATGGACCTAAGATCCGAAAAAAACCTCGGACAGTAGATGATGAATTATGATTTATATAGTGCCCTTTTTATATGGATATAATCAAAGGCGCTTTGCATTGAGTTGGCCAACCGGCCAACACAATTAATAACGATAATAATAATTTAATGAATTGTATAGCGCACCTAGCACGTGGGTAAACAAATGATAAATATCTAAAAATTATTTATATTCAATGGTAAAAGTCAATGTTCTTATTCAGTAAGTAAGTAATGTATGATCTATATTTTATGATATATAAATTATAAGCGGATTTACGGAAATAGATGAGTTTTTAAAATTGTCTTAAAATTGTCCAAAGTATTATTAATGAGGTAGATGAAACGTCAGCTGACTATCTACTAAAAATGTCATTATCATGTCGTTATGAAATGAAGTGAAGTGTTACACACGGTACTTTTGATCCCGTTCGAACCAATAGTTGACACGTTTTTGCTGGAACTTATATTTACTGCTTCTTTCTTTGAGATCTATGCTCAGTACATGTGTGTAAGAATATATCCCTATCTATATCTCTGGTTACAAAACTACTATCTGGTTACATGAACATTTCGTCACACACTCTAATATTTACATAAAGACTTAGTCACGAAATGCCGTACTAGTTTTGTGTCTCACAGAAGCAAAGATCCTAAACAACTGAACTGATGAAAAATAAAGTTAGCTATAGATATGGTCTGGTGGTCTGGGGGCAGACTAGTCTCTCCCGTGATGCTTCGGCTAGAACATTATCCTGCGTAATCCGTACGAACAAGGGCAGAAGAACATAATTGCTGTCAGGTCCGAAGTCCATACGAGATCTGCGGATGTCTTGTGGGTATGGAACAGTGGGGAATCGATTATTTTGGATTGTTATTGAGTTTTTCCTGTAAGAAGTGGTTTCTAATCCCAACGTATCCGTATATAATTTTTTTTTAGTATTTTTTATCACTTGTAAATAAACCTTGTTAGCTTATAAATTCGGTAGTCCCGCGGGAAAAAAGATAAATGAGTAGTTATATTTTATCAGATCAAGCTGGAATCCTGTGTTTGCTTTTCGTGGCCAGTTGCTGAAAATGGAATCTATGTTAAGTTCAAGTTCAAGTTTATTCACACACAATAAACACAATTATAATTACAAAATTAAATAACATGTTTATATATATATATATATATATATATATATATATATATATATATATATATATATATATATATATATATATATACACACACACTTGATACACACAAATACCTAATTTATTCAGTATATTTAATGATATGCGAAACAGAAAACTCGCTTTATTTATTATTTCTTTCATTCAATGAGCGTCAAAATATTTTATTCTTGTGTTTTATATCCTACAGATTATAAATCAATTGGTATTGAGGGTTTTATTGAGGGTTATATATTTAAAAAACTCATTAATAATTCATGAAGGAAACACAATAGAAATCATGACCATGAAGGAGGTTTTATATCTGATATAGATTCGTCTTCATTTGCATAAACTTTAACTTGGATTTTCTCTATCAAACTTGGTTCATTTCGTAAAGAATTCGGTACAGTATGAGAACATACATCAAGAGTTTTTTAAGCCGTTTAATAAACTCGCAGATCGTGTTTTATCGGGTCTAAAACCACTCGGCTACGCCTTTTTGTTTTATACCCGATAAAACACTCCTGCTCGTTTATTAAACAGTACATATATATATATACACCGAATCGCTAAAACTTTGACAATTTAGCGATATATATACATATATATGTATCCCCTTTTTCCTATTGTGTTTCCTTGAAAATCCAGGTATGACAATAGAAAAAAGGGGGTTACACATATATGTATATATATATATCTTTAAAGTGTCAAAGTTTTAGCGATTCGGTGTATATATATATATATATATATATACTTGATAAATAAATAGCCAAAAATATTATATGTGTGTGTGGCTGTTGAAGTACACTAAACAAGGGGACAATAAATTATTTTATAGATATGAATGGATATTTAATGTTAACATACAAAGCTATATGTATGTAAATGAACATAGATAAGATATAATGTGAATCTATAGATAACTCAAGAACTCAATTGAGATCATATCTGAGTTTCAATTAAGTTATAACTTTTAGATTATTCTTAAATGACATTAATGAGTTCATGTTTTTTATATATGTTGGTATTTCTTCCCATATTCTTTTGAAACTGAGTACCGAAATGTACCATATGTTAACTCCGAATAGAACTCACACTCAACTCAACCTTTAGCCCAGCGAATACCCATTGCCCTACCAACTATGCGAAAAGCGTACGCGTCTTACTAATAGTTCGTCTTGTGTTTGAATTGCACAGTTATGATAAAAACTTTCACTTCCAATACCTTTATTCATATTTATTTGTACATACCTCTGGGTAAGACACATCAATAGTAGACTGTACCGGTTTGTTCATATAAGTCATGATAAGGGTCGACGCTTGAAATATTAGCATCCCAAAGCTTGTCAAAAATGCTAAAATCCAGAGAATTCGCCATATATAGTTTTGTGCGCTGTATATTTGATTCATTCCGTGGGCTGTAGTTTTCTCAGAGAAGTCTTTTACAATAGCGCTGAAGGATGGTCTTGTTTGCCTTTTAACCATAGTGTCACCCATCATTGGCTTAGATTGTATGCTGATTCATCTTTTCTGGGTAAAATATCATAATATTTAATGATGAGAGATAGATAAATGATTATGGTGTTCATTTCCTAATTCATTAAGAAACACTGATATGATATCTTTAGAAATGAGATCCCAGAATAAGCCATGAGTTTTTTCAGATTTATTAATGTGAACACAAAATATTCAGATGTAGCTGTAAATTGTAAGTTGGTACGTTGCAAGCCTATTTACAGCTACATCTGAATATTTTATAAATATATTATATATTTTATCAGTGATGGAAAAAAAGATTAAAAAAATTTCATGAGAGAGTGATCATGAGCTAGTTCTACCTCACCTTTTGTAAACCGAAAAGACCTGAAATGAGCCCTTTACTGGCACTAATTGACTCTTTTCATGGATTATTTTTAGTCACAGATGATGGGTCTGACCAGAATATCGATCGAGTGTGGATGTCAGCTTTAAGTGTCATATATTTCTCCGAAAGATATGCATTTTAATAAAGCAATTATGTTTAGTTTTCTAATAGCTTATTAATATAATATGATGAGCATTCCATTAGGGCGAACCCAATTAACTTATGTGGTATTTTTCACGAAAAGTATTGGTGGTTGAGTCGGAACTGAGTCAAATATTAAAACCACTACTGCGAATTTAATTAAAATAGAATTTCTAATTAATACTTTTTTTCTTTTCTCCTTTATTTTTAAGAGCGATTTGCTGTAAGATAATGTCAAGATCCAAATATCCAGTGAAGATTTCCTTATTGTCTTTAGATGTAAGAATTAAAAATGACTTGTTAGAACCGTTGGCTAGGAAGATCTAGGAAGTTGTAATTGGGCTAATAGGGTGGCTTGATTGATATCAACTGAAAAAACAACACCATACACAGTGCTAAGGG